>NC_056725.1:91105595-91180595 GCF_019279795.1 Protopterus annectens
AAAGCACAGGGCAAGATACTTTCTTAATATGGTGATATAAAACATACTGTTCTTAGCTAGTTGACTAATTGGTTTGTTACATTCAGAGATAGTTTATCAGCAAATGTTAACAAGAGCAGGTAAATTATATAGGTAACCATGTAGGTCTATCTGAGCAGTGGTAAATCTGAGTTTTTAACAACTTTATGAAGCAGAGCTAAATTTTACCATCTTTGTTTTTTTTTGTTCTTTTTTCATTTATAAGGTTTACAGAATTCTGATACATAAGCAAACATTGTTCTCATTGTGCAGCATGAAAAGTCGGTCTATACATTGCCTGCACTGGGAGGATAAAACCACAAGTGACCTGAATTCAAATAGCAGTTCAGACACTTGATGGAGCAAGACTGGATGATGGGAGTGCTTATCCTGGAGGGGGGGGGGGGTTGTTCCTGCCCATTTTGTGCCACTACTCCTGTAATCACAGCACCTTGACTGAATGGTGGAAGCTCATCATGATGGACGGAGACACTACAGGGAAGACTTGGGAGTGACTATGCAGGTCAGTTAGGGACAGCAGCCCTTGTTGACAAATGTGGAGGAGTACATATGTGTTAACATTGTGGATAGCTGGCCCTTGCATTAATAAAGTGTTCACAACATCACTGAGATGGGTTAGGTAATAAACCATGTGATTGAGGGGAGGCTTACAGATCATGAGGCATTGGTGCAAAAACTTTAAAAAAATCATTATGTTGGCCTTAAAAGTCTCACAGATCCAGGCAACTCCTAAGTACTTGTCATCAAAGTTTTCCAATCTTTTTTTCACACAAAATAAACTAACACATGTCCCAGTGCATAATATAATACTAGTCATTCATTTTTGTAAAGTAATGTCAGCTGCTACTTTGCCTTGATTATCACACATACTGCATCTTAACAACTTTTTACATACAGCACAAGCTGGCTACTGCCATCTATCATTTGTCTAAACTGTGTGTAATGTATGGAAAATCACAAGGTCATTATCACTTCTATTTACAAATAAAGTGCAATTTCTGGCACTCAGCTGAAGAACCACTTGAATCTCCACTTTTGATCCTTTGGCCTCTGAGATGTCCAAGTTCATCATCTCAGTATGTATTTGTGATTTTGAATGCATGCATGACCTAGATTTTAAAAGCTTGCCACAAATACTGAATTATATCTTTGAATGTGAAACAGGAAGAAGGTGAGCACATGATGGTCATAAACATTTAGAGGTCATGATCCTACTCGTAAATTTGTAAAAAGATTTGTACAAAAAAAATTCCAGATGTACATTTTTGTGTGCATAAGTGCTAAGAGCTATTACTACTCTTTTTTATTAAATCAAGTTTTCAAAGCAAAAACATACATTTATTTACTAATGGATACAATCGCAATAATGGGAATTAACAGTAATATGATTAAAATGAATTTTACAAGTAGTTTAAATTCTACACTTTCTGCCTAACATTTGTAATGGAGCAATAGCCTCTTATGAATAATTTTCACATTTTTACTGAAATGAAGATCATCATTTTGTTGTCTGTTTGCCTAATCAGAAATTTTATGATACAGATTATATGACAACTAGTGACAAGACATATAAAGCAAACAAAAAATATGCCATTGTTTTAAAAGAATAATTACATTATTATGTCAAGTTAGATGTGAGCATTTCAAAGCATGACTTTCAAGTTAATTTTAAAAATTAATTTTAAACAACAGTCATATCTTGCTTGCTTTTAAAATCAGTATACTATTTAGGGACAGTTTATTGTTGAGCCCTGGTAAAACAGTGCCATTCAGCTTAAGTTGCCAAAATAGTCCCATTGACTCCAATCTAGTATCCCACAAACCACCTCTCTCATTCTTTTGTATGTTTTTCAGGATAATTTTTTTTTTTAATCTTGAAAAGAAAGAGAGTGCTTGAACAGTACATTTTTCATCCCTCTTCCTAAGATCTAGATTGTGTTCATAAATTTTTACTTGTAACTGTCTTTCAGTCTTTCCTATATAAAATGTGGAACATGTAAGGCACTTAGCTAAATATACCACCAAAGTCACGGTGACATTACAATTGAATCTACCACTGTTAGTTAAAAATAATGGATAAGACTCAATCATAATAATGGGCCAGTCATGTATAAATCTGCATTGCTTAAATGAACCACATTTAGTCATGCCAAGTCTATTACCCTAGGCTTTAGATCTTTCAGTGATTTCCTTAATGTTCCTACCCCTCTTATAAACAATAGTTGGTAATTCACCTAATTTGTCTTTCAAACTGAATAAGTCCATCACCATTTTCCAAGTTTTGTAAACTATATACTTTAATAGTCCACTTCCAGCTCCAAAAGACAAACCAATAGCTTTTTGAAAATTATTCCGTTGGCTACTAGTAGTACTGGGGTTCAAACCTCCCCCAGCCAAAATAGATTTATAGCTTGTCTGCTTGTGAGATTTCACCTCACCAATTACATTTTGAATCATATCATAGGGATATCCCTGGGCAAAAAATAAGGTACCAAGAAATTCCATTTCAAGCTTAAAAACATTGTCATCTGATACCAGTCTTGTCAAACAAACAAATTGCCTCTTGATTAAATTTCTTTTCTAGCCAAATATCCACCCCTGTCTTCCACAACTCAACTGTAAACTTACAAACTAGTCAATGGATGGCATTAATTCTCTACTTCCTCTCTTATCATTTACATAGTACAGGTAACATTACTCCCCTTGTGTTAACAAACAATTTACATGTAATGCCTCTAGTTTGATTCTCTGACTCATGCTATATTGCAATTGTTCTACATCTTTCCGACCCTTGTAAAGTATTGACTTTTCTAACTTTTTCACACTTTTCTGTAGCACGATGCTTTTTCCTGAATTGTAAATTGTATATATTAGCAATTATGTATAATTCATATATGTCCTTCAAAACAATGTATATTGTTGTTTTTGTTGTGTTATGCACTATTTCATCTATGTGGAGCTTTTCTTCCCAGGCCTCTGCTGAAAAAGGACCTGTGTCCAGTCAGACTTTCTAAGCAGCCAAATGTAAAATAAATAAAATAAAATAGATAGATAGATAGATAGATAGATAGATAGATAGATAGATAGATAGATAGATAGATAGATAGATAGATAGATAGATAGATAGATAAAGTAAGTAAATAATTTTTTTGCCAAGGGGGTGACAAATACTATAGTGTAAGAAACTACTGGAGAAAGTCCCTTTTCTATAAATATTGGAATCATATTTACACTCAGTACCATTCTTCTTAATGGTAACATTCAAAAAATCAATATATTCATAACTATAATTGTTAGTAAATACTAAAAACGGAATTGTAGTATTCAAAAGTACTCAAACGCTGTTAGTGTTTCTATAGGCCCCTCCAAAAATGAGAATATCATCTAGGTATCTAAGATATAGATTAATACATTGCCAAAACTCACTATTAACAATAAAATATGTTTCTCAGACCCATAAAACAATATTAGCAAATACAAGAGCTGAAGAAGCACCCGTGGACACACCTTTAATTTGTTTATAGTATTCACAATCGAAAAATACAAAATTATTATCCAAGACAATATCTATCATCTCACAAAACAAATCTATTTTTTTTCTTTCAACAGGTAAGAGCCAATAGTAAGGGCTTCTTCAAACTACTCCATCCCCAGTCCTTGTGGAATTACCAGGAATAAATCTTACACATCAATGGTCAAAAAATAGATATCCTTCTGGTAAGAGTTAAGCACTAATTTGGGATAAACAATGCTATGAATCATGGAATTATGTTCCAGACCACTGTACCATATAACCCAGAACAAAACAAGGTTGCAGAGTGGAAAGAGCATGCTTTTCAATGCCCTGATGTAATTTTGAATACTAACTGATCTTGTGGGGAAGACGTGCCACAGTAATATGTAACATTGACTACATAAAGGATGCTGAAGAACAGACGGCTTTGATCATCACTCCAAATAATGCAGACCATATGACCTGACAAATGTCAACCTCTTTGTAGTTGCTGCGGGCTGTAAAGAAGGAGTACAAAAATCTATTATTAAAATGCAACACATTCAGACTATATTACATAATCCAGATCTGTTAATAAACTAATTCAATCTTTAGTGCAATAATTAAAGCAAAACAATCAAAGACAATATAAATACTGCTGCAGCTTTAGTTCAACAACCCAAAAATCAAACAAAAATCGGAAATATTACTGCATACAACATACTATTTTTTTTGGGGGGGGGCTTATATGCTTACAGGTTTCCTGCATCTCATTTTGACCTCTCTATTTCTTCTCTGTCAACAAGAATAGCTATTCCATCTGATATCACTCAGTACAGGTCTGACCTGTTTCAATGGCTAATAATGCTGTACTGTTGCAGTATACACCTCCAGAGTCAAGGTAAGGAATCAGGCTCCCACCAGCCATACCAATATTCCATTACCTGGCTGGCTGTCACCAGTTCACAGAAACACTGTTGAATCTGTCAGTGTACATACTATTTTGTTCTTTACTTTTACAGTTATCACAGAGATCTGGATTTCATTTAAAACTTTTATTTCAAATTTTACAGAAAAAAAAACACTGACAGGTATTTTCTAAAAAAAAAATCACATTGAAAACAGGCTTAACGTGAGAAACTGTAAAATTCTCTTCTCTTGAAACTCACATTTAATGGAAATGCATCTAGCAACCCACTAAACTATAAGGGAAGTGTCTATCAGTGCACTGTTAATATACTGTTTGCTACTATATAGTCCCCTACGAGCACTGGTGCACAGACACAAACACACACACACACACACACACACACACACACACACACACACACACACACACACACACACACAAAACACACACACACAAAACAAGAACTGGAATTGTGGAACTGGCAGTGCCACACTTCAACAGAAGGGAGCTGTATTGTGTTAGGGGAGCACACAAAAAGTGTTAGCAGACTCCACACCTGCTTTCGGATGTTAGTTTAGTACTCTGAAAATGTGGAAGCACAGGATTGGGATGATGTATTATATCAAAAGAAACTTGTTGTGTGGCATTGAATGGAGTGTCACATTATACTAACAAATTCAGTGCCCACCCTCTCTGCACATGTAGGCAGAGGTTCAACCTCACCATGCAGATGTAATTAGTACACTATGTATCACATTTCACTTGCCAGCTTTCCCAGCATTGCTTTACACATCATCACTCTTAACTACAAACAAATAGGTTCTTTACTTCATACTTTCTATAGACTACCTAATTACTAATTGATACAATTAGCATGCAATGCTCTCTTTGCAACTCAAAATGCCTTAGGTTTTGTAAAGAATGTTGTCCTGATAGGGAGGGTCTAACCTGGAGAGGATGGGACGGAGTCAGCATTTTAGGGCAGTATTGTATTTCTTACCATTTATAATACTTTAATGTGCATGCATAAAAACTGTTATAAAACATTCTGTTTATCTTCATTAGTCATTCTTGACACGTAACCTTCTCTAAGATTGTTCTCTGAGCCACAGATTTAATACGAGTTCAAACCAGTTTCAAGAGGACTTTCAGGCTCCAAATGGCAACAAATTTGAGTAGATTACATCAGGGCTTGCACAAGAAACATTTTCTGTTTTAATTCCAAACATTAGATCAATGAAAAATGCTTTCCTACTGTTTACGAACAGACCCTTTACACCTAGTTAACTAAAGGTGTGAGTTTCACATTGGTATGAGTATCACTACCCATTCCTGAGCCAGTCATTGTCTATGAGTGACAAGCAACTTAGTTTGTGAAAATGTGTTTTTCTGTCTACCTACCTTAGCTTCTGCTGTATTTTAGTCTTAATCTATGAAAGGTTATGATCTTCAAAATAAGTATATAAATGCTGTTTGTGTTCATATAACATATATTCCAAGTCTTGCACATTTGCAAATAATTACTGCAGGCAAGCATCTGAATTCAACAAGAGCACAGCATACTAGGAAGAATATGGTGATTAATGTTGTTAAGCCACGGTGGTACAGCGGTAGTGTTGTTGCCTCACAGCAAGAGGTTCTCCTGTTCGATTCTCAGCTGGAGTGCCTTCTGTGTGGAGTCTGCATATCCTCCCCACGGTCAAGTGGCCTCCGAAAGACATGCATGAATAGGTGTGCCTTCGCTGAAGGTTGGGCATTGGGCTGGCAACTCGGCACCATAAAAATTGGCTGCCAATCATTAGTGGACCGAGTTCCGCTGTGGTGACCCCTAACTGGGAAAAGCTGAAAAAAACAAACAATGTTGTTAACTCAACATCTGAGTAGAGGAATGCACTGACTACAAACTATTCTTTAGATGAATGGGCACAGCAAAAATGCCTGAGCGACTACCTAGAGCCTTTGGCGAAAAAAAAAAAAAAGCAAGGGTGCTATCTGATGTAATCTGTAACATTGTGCACCCTACAGGTAATGCTCTGCATAAGGGAGAAGTATGTATCTGCAGATAGTGGGATGGGATTATGTTATCAAGATTAAAGAATGATTTTTTTTTGGAGCTGATTACAGTGTTTCTATATTATGTTAGTTCAGGTCTAGGTTTACAAAAGACATACAGTGGGAAGATAATCCTGACAAGTACTCAGAAAAAAGTGGTCTCAAATCACATTGTGGGAACTGTCAGACAAATGAGGTACTAAGCTGATGACATATAAAAATATAGCTGCAGATGGCTACTGAAAGTATTTTAATCGATACTAGTGAGGCTTCATGTGGAATATGTATGGTTTGTTCTGGATCCTGTGTATCAGTGTGAATGTAGTTAGGGTAGAAAGAGATAAAAAAAAGGGCAACCGAGATGGTGAAGGTCTTGAGTCAAACGTCATACGAGGAGAGATATGTACCTAAAGAGGGCAGAAAGGGGTTGGACTAAATGTGTCTTGGGAGGGACATTGGGGTGGAAAGAAAGAAAGAAAGAAAGAAAGAAAGAAAGAAAGAAAGAAAGAAAGAAAGAAAGAAAGAAAGAAAGACCGATGCACATATGTTACTGGGTGTCCAGTGGAACAGCCTAGGTAGGCAACAGCTTAGCACAAATGTCTGCAATAAATCATTTCCATTACAGGAGATGGCTGCAGCAAGAAGTATTATTAAACAACAGATTCATTTAAAAAGGTACAACACATTTTCAACAGCTCTGTTCCATAATACTAATATTCACCACCACAATGTGTATATTGATGGCTTTACTGACCTTTGTTAAATGATGCTGGTAAGGAGTAATTTAAGCATCATCCATGGGTGAGAGATGATTATCACTTAATGACTCCAATGTAGATTGATGGGGTAGGAATGTAACTTTTTTCTCACAAAGAACATAGTATTTGATTGCAAAGGGCAACTAAGGAATGCAGGGAAGAAGCACTACACTGTACAAAGGGTGATAGGTGCACTGGCTAGATGTCTAGCAGAGGTGATGAGGACAAACCTTAAGGGAATTCATGACTGGGACACAGACCTTTATACCAACAACACACATATGATAAAGTTAGAAGTTGGGATTTTAAACTTCTATTATGGGGGGAGGTGCAAAAACAGGATGGAACCAGTGGTCCTCTGTTGGAATCAGACACGGCGCATACCTCACAACTGTCCAGAATTTTGTAAAATGTTCAGATTTTTGCCTCATATTTTGTCTGTTCCTCATAAAATCTGTGGTTTTCTGGCAAAATCACCAAGGACTGAAGTCACAAAGTAATGACAAGTCATTCAAGTTTCAGACTTTATATCCTTCAGAAGATGCATGCAGATTCAAAATCTGATATTCAACTCAGCCATAAATTGTGGTATGCTTTCTACTGGTACCAAAGCTGCTTTGCACACTCCAGTTCCTGGTTTTGGACCTTGCCCCTCCCCCCATTATTTTTGGCTTTGTCTAGAATTCTTTCAGTAAGAAACTGAGAGGTGTGAATGTCTCTTGTGTTCCTTTACATGGATGCTTTACTAAATTACTGGATAATGCCTTTCTTCTTTTTGAAATGATTTAAGCTGTGTTCATGTTTTTTAAAGTCAAAGTCAAAGTAAACTTTATTGTCATTTAGACCCATTCCTCAGTGCAGGCTAAATGAAATTTTGTTGCTTCAAGCTTCATGTGCAGACAATACATGTAAATATAACAGATATAAATAAAAAAAAATCATTTGTAATGTTTGACATAACACTAAGACATAATTTCATTTTTGTATCTCTATTAACTATTACTTCATGATTTCATTTTATTTTTTTGTGCTATAATAATCTTCAGGGACCACCCCTGCTTTTATCTCAGAATTGTAACTTCCGGCTATGACACTACAATAGGAAAATTATGGAATACGAAAAGCTGACATTTTTATACCTATACTTTTTTTCAATTATCATCCTTGTTGTTATCTTTATGTACTCAAAAGCATTAAAAGAAGGCCTTTTACCTCAAGATGATAATATTCATTTGTTAACCAGGTAGGTCTACTGGACACACAGTCCCTTTTCAGGTATTACACAGGATTAATGTCTGGTTAGGTGACTTGCTGATGGTCACACAGCAGGCAAATGAAGAGTAAATGGATCAAACCTTGTAATACCGGAACAACAGCTCATAGCCCTAACCGTTTTCACAATCTGCTGGTGCAAATACATTTAGTCTACAAATTACACATTAGTATATGTTTATCATCAACAAAAACTGCTTATGTAATGATGGAACTGTTGTCATAGGAAATTGTATTTGTTACTTATAAATGCTTTTTGCTAGTATTGTCTCTGTTTATGCATTTTGATCTGGGATATGACTAATTCACTCTCTGATTAGAAAACTTAAATTAAATAATTCAATTAAATGTATCTCCTTAGATAAGTATTACATATGTATAATGCTTTCATCAGAAAATTACCACATGAAATGCTTTATTACTTATGCACTTAATCCACCCTCCCAGAAGAAATCTTATAGCTGCAGCAGCCACCTGATAGATTGGCTCTCACTCCCATATGAGCCATGCAATGCAAATATGATGCCTGTTGTCTCATCTTTTCTTGCAGGTTCTCTGCTGCATTTCCCACTGTCTCTATCAGTAGTGATAAGAGAGTCTCCCCTTCCCTTAGACCATTCACTTTTCTCTCTTCTCTGGTCAACCCTCTGTTACCCAGGCTGCTTTGCACACTCTAGTCACTACTGTTACAAATAAAAGTAGTGTCCCTGTGTCAATGCACCAACTTCATTTTTACTATTGAAGGCAAACCACAAGAAAGAAACTGAATTTTTGAACATGAAAGCAATGTAAGCCATTCTATTTCTTGTATCCACTCAGCTGCATAGCTATGCCCTAAGTAAAATCCTCAGACTTTCCTCTCCACCTCTCACAGCCTCCATTTTTGCTCTTCTATTGGTACACACTCTGCCTGTCACTGAGACAAGGAGTGACAAAGATCTACTACCCTCTATATAAAGTAACTTTTCCTCACCTTTCACCTGGACCCCTCCCCCATCAGCCTGTCATATATCCTTCCATCTCTCGAATGTTCCTCTGAGTTTCAGCCCCTTGATGATGCTGAGAGTTTAATTTCCACTCTGACTTTTCTCTCTTTCAGGCTATACATATGAGTATACATAGCCCAGTTCTTACAGTTGTTTGACCTTCTGTGAACCTTTCTCCACTAGCTATATATTTCTCTTACATTAAGGCCTCCATACCTGTATGAAACGCTCCTGTTTAAGGTTCATCAGAGCATTGGAGAGAGGCAGAATCACCTTGAAAATCAAAAGTACATGCCCCTAACCATGTACCTGAGAATTTTGTTAGCTCAAACCACATTCCCTCCACAGAAAACAGAGATGCATTTCTTTATTGTAGTAGTAACAGAGTGATGTATCTTCAATGTGGTAGTAACATTTGATTCTTAGTGCTGTTTAAGTTTGTACACGACTCCTCCCAGATAATATTATCTCGTAGTTATTCTTAGTAAAGTGAATGACTTTGTATTCTTTGGTGCTAAATTGCAAACTCTGCTTATCTAACTAGACACAGACAGTCACAGATAAACCTTGAAGGTTTTCCTTCTCTATCTGCCTCAACACCTACATCATCCAGAAATAGATTAATCACACTATTAAAATTGGTGAAGAATGCCTTATATAAAGTCAGAAAAAAACAGTCCCAGAATTTCTTAAATGGTACATAATCTTCAATGACACCTCCCAATTACCATTTCTCTGAGCCAGATCTCTGTCCAGCTTATACCATTAACTCCTTTCAACTTTTGTTCCTTACTCAACTTTTATGGGGGCAGAGTTAAAACATTTCTAGAGCTTCAGGTATAGCATGCTTACTGACTATCCTTGGTCTACTCCATCTTGACTCAGTCAAAACATTGAAACAGATTGTTTAGACAAGACCTCCTCACCACAAAGGCATGTTAGTTGTGCTGGACCAGGTATGCAACTTTAAATAGTCTAACTCATTTTCTCTTTCAAAACTTTTATCCTTTTATCAAAGAAAGTTGTCAAACCTGCTAACTTATAATTGCTCAAATCCTCTTTTTAGCAACAAGAAACTTGAAAACTGGTAGCCTGTGGACTAACCTCTAGTGTTATGGCACTGTCCCAGGTATCACGTAGAGGGTTCCATCAGTCCTATTAGTGTTCACACTGACTTTTCCAGCAGTCTGTGCAGCAGTCTTTGACCTGTGCCATATATCCTTGCAATTTCTCATGAGTATAATGTGTGCATGCTTTTCTGTACCCCATTCTACCCTACTTTCCTGAGGTGGTAACAGTTCTAGATACACCTTGGTGAAAAATGATGAAAGATGGTGAGTAAGTTGTATCTCCACCTAGCCTAGGGCTTTCCGTAGTCCCCCTACACTACCAACTCTGTCCACGCTACATCAGGTTTGCTATTTCCTGTTTGTATAACATACATGTGACCTCTTTGATTTCCTGCTTGGTATTTGTCCACCAGCTTCCATCAGTATACTAGTGACAGCTTTTTAGCTATCTTATAGATACTTTTAAAACACTGCTTATTTCTTTTGAGGGATGTGAACAGAGAAGACAAAACTTGTGGACAAGTAAAAAATAATACATTACTTTAATATAGAATCAGTATAACACCTTTTCCAAAATAAATTCTAATTTTTTTTTTATCTATCAAAATTGAGTCTTAAAAAAGTAAAATGCCAACCCTTTTGTTGAATTATTAAAATTTAAGAAGCAGGGTTTTTATACCTAAAATAGAGACTATTTTGAGAAGAAAAAAATATGTTGCCAAAATGTGTAGAATGTTGGTGATGGAAATTACTAATATCATTTCAGAATATTTTAGGAAAGGATGCTTATTTATTTATTTGTCTGTCTATCTATCTAGCTATTGTTTGTTAATTAGGTTAATCCTGCAAGGTAACAGACACTTTCAGAGTAGAGCTAGGGAGAAAAGCTCTCACATTATTTGCAGTCAGAACTATAGACATAGTATCACATACTACACACATTTGGGAGACAAGCACAAACTAAGTAACTAAATAATGTACAATGCCATACGTACGTGCAAGCAAAAATGTTTGAAATTGTATAAGGTATAAATTATATATTGCAAAAAATGAAAAGTGTAAACTGCATAACAGCTGTGGCATAACAACTGTAACGTACAAGATACATAACACCAGGTCTATGGAAACAGGAGGTTCTCCAGCTAGTGCAAGAAAAACATTTAAAAGAGCGTGCATAGGTTTGAACTTGTTGAATGACTGAGGGAGTTAGTTGAAAGCCAGTATTAAAAGAGTATATGTATTAAAATGTGTTAAGGAACAAGTCCAAGCTATTTAAAACAGAACAGTAAGGGTAAGTTATAAAAATTATAAATGGTGATACATTAAGTTGTACCACAGTCATGGCAGAAGATGATAATAGGTGTGACAATAGGTGTGATTTACACACAACCTTAAATAATGAAAGTGAGGCAATAGCTCTAGTACTCACTGGCAGTCTGATGTTGTGGAGAGGAAAAAAAGTCTTTTGGCTTAGCAGTTTGCTACAAGTAATAGCAAACATGAAGCACTGACGCAAACACTTTCATTCAAACCTGATAACAAAAGTATTTCTTTCTGTTCCAGTGCTCAGAATGCTGCCATTCAATCTACATTTATTTATTATTTATTTATTTCCAGTTTCATAGGTTCATAGGTTCATACTAGGCTATCTGGGCATTTACAAGGGAACTATACCCATTATTTTGCTGTGCCTCTGTCGAGCAGTGACACTGAGGTAATCCATCCATTGGTCAAGATTTCTCTTGAACAAGGTGCTCTGCCTCACATATAGATTTTGTTCCACAGCATAGGGAGTCTTTGGGTGATGAATCTATTTAAGTCTTGTGGCTCTGGTGGATCTAGATTTTTGAGGTGAAGCATATTCATCAAATCTGGGTTTGACATGGCCTTGTATGTTAGGCAAAGGTCACCTCTGAGCAAGAATAGAGCTGGAGTTCTTTCAGTCGGGCAGCATAGGACAGATTTTGAGACCCTTTATCCTTTTGGTGAGGAACTTTTGTGGTCTCTCCAGCTGCTGCAAGTGTCGGGTCAGATACATTCCGAATTGGGCATTGTACTCAATCATTGGTCTGATGAGTGATGAGTAAAGGGAGACCATGACCTCCCTTGATCTAGATGAGAATCCCTTCATGATAAGGTGGGCAATGTAGAAGGTCTTCCTAACTACTTTAGCTACATGGGTGTCGAATGACAGACTACAATCAACCTGGGTCCCCAAGTCCCTGATAACTTCTTCTGTGCTCAGTGGATTGCCACCTATTTGGTAGCTAGGGGTAACCTTGTTTTGTATGACTATGCATTTTTTGGTATTTAACTTTAGGCCATGGCTCTGGCACCAGTTATCCGTTTCTGTGAGACCCTTCTGAAGGATATCTGTGTCAGATGTGTTTCTACTATGGCTCCCAGTTTGCAGTCATCTGCAAACTTTGTCATCCTGTGTTTGCTTGTACTTGGAAAAGTAGATGCCAAACAAGAGTGGGCCCAGGACTGAGCCCTGTGGGACCCCACTTGTGACAGGCTTTGAGTCTGACATGGCGCCAGCAACTCTGACCCTGTGGGTTCTGTCACTCAGCCAGTTTGCAACCCATCTTGTGATGTATGGGTTAACATTTAAGCTGCTGAGTTTTTCAATGATACCAGTGAGGTATTGTATCGAAGGCCTTCGCCAGATCCAGGTAGGCTGTATGGACTGCCTTTCCCTCATCAATGGCTTTGGTGACTGTTTGAAAAAGTCAACCAAGTTTAAAAGGCATGATCTGCCTTTGACAAAGCCAAACTGGGTTGGATCCAAGGTCTGCAAATTCCCTATGTCTTTATTTATGAGGTCCATTATGATCCTCTCCATGGCTTTGCAGATAAGGCTTGTCAAGCTAATAGGCGGTAATTTCAGGGACCACAGTTGCAGTCCTGGGTACATATCCAGAGGTAAGACTTTGATTAAATAGCTGTCCTAGTTGTGGGTTTAATTCCTCATTGAGTTCGTGGAGCACACAGCCGGGGACACCGTCGTCCCATGGATGCTGTGTTTTTGCTTTGGAGAGAGCAGTTTTAACTTTGGCGTTGGAAATGTTTGGGGGCTGCAATCGTTTGGTATAGATATCTCTCCTTTGTTTGCACTGAACCTGTCAGCCAGTATGTTGGCAATGTCTGTAGGATCAGTAATCTTCACATCATTTTTGACTAGTTCTGAGCATATCTGGGAGTTTCCTCCCAGGTTTCTTGCAGAGCTAAGGAATGCCTGATGAATGTCTTTTGAGTCTTTAGCTATTTTTCTCTCAAAATTTGCTTTGGATGATTTTATGAGAGCTCTTAGTTTTTACTTATAGTGATCAAGGGTGTTGCTCTATCTTGTAGTAGCTTTCTCCTTTTGTTGTAGAGTTTGTTTATGGCTGGGGTCCACCAGAGTCTTTGTTTTGCTTGGGATTGCCTTATCCATGCAGTCCTGCAGGTGCTGGTAGAAGGCATTTGTGAGTGATTCAGCGGCTTGAGTACTGTTTTCCATGACTCGGGGGCCTTAAAGGAGACCACACTAGTCTTTAGAAGTGTGAAGTCGGCTTTAGAGTTTTTCCTGTGGTCTTTTTATTTCAGGTGGGGTGGGATGAGGACCTCCAGCGAGATTAGTTGTGATCTGATCTCACCAGTGAGGGGTATACTTCGGTGTTGAACATTGTGCTCCCATGTTCGTGATGATGAGATCAAGTATGTTATCTCCTCTTGTGGGGATGGTGACTAGTTGTTCCATGGCATTTGAGTTTATGAATTCCAGGAACTTTTGGGCTAGGGTGTTTGGGCTTGAGTAGTGTTCCCAGTCTATATTAGGGTAATTGAAGTCACCTAGTATGATGGTGTTTGGTGATACATTTATCCCCTCTAGTGTTTTCAGGAAAGCCATGTGAGGTTCCTGAGTTTGTGAGGGTGGCCTGTAACATGCTACAATTTGCAGAGCAGTCTTGCCTATGGTTAATTGCACCTGGATGGTCTCCGATGCATAGTGTGGGTGTCCTTGATGAATATGGATACCCCCTCCTTTCTTGGTATTGTCCTTTGGGGCGGGCATGATATGAGGTAAAACCTGATAGTGCTGGGGTGCTCTCAGGAGCCTTGAACCAGGTTTCTGTCACAGCACAGACATCGATGTTCTCCATATTGAGAAGGGCCTCGCATTTTGAGATTTAGACTTCTGGCATTGAGCAGCATTACCCTTAGTTTTTTCCTTTTTGTGTTCTAGGGTGGTAGGTTTAGAATTTGAGCCTTGCCTAAAAAGGCACTATGGGGTGGCAAGAGCCTTTGCCAATATCTGGAATCCCAGGGGTGACAGGTGCAAGCAGCATGTCATCCCAGGCAGACAGACACTGGATCCCCTTTGAATGACACCAGTGGTTAAGCCAATTGTTAAAGCTGATCATCTTATCTCTGTATTGTGGCATCATTCTTGGTGAAGGTAGGATACTGCTCAAGGTCAGGGTCATACCTGCCTGGGCTACATAATCAGAGAGCTCCTCAATGTCTCTTTTCATGTAGTCAGGAGGCGTCTCAGGTCGTTCACACCAGCATGGACAATGACTGAGTCATATTTGTACCTGCTGTTGAGAGACCTGAGTGCTATGTGGCGATTCTAGCGCCCGACAGGCAGCTTACTGTGACCTTCTCCTTACTCAGTCTGGTGGCGGAGCGTCAGTGTGTCTGACTATGGAGTCACCAATGACTAGTGTGTCTGGCATTGTGTTTGGCCTTAAGGGCTGTGACTGTTTGACACTCTGACTGTGAGGTCTATGTGTTGCAGGTGCTGTGTTCTGAGGTGGTGGTTGTTTGGGTGTCTGCTTAGGTGGCCTCTGCTGTTTTGGTAGATTTTTGTTCAGAGCCTCGTATGTCTTTGTGTGTTTATGTGTATGATTTGAGGTTGTGATGGTACTATGTGAGACTGGGTCTATAGTGTGTGTGGTAACCTTCTCCTCCTGACTGGTCTTGCCAGTCCTATGTTGAAGAGCTCAGCCTCCAGTTTGGATAGTTGCATCTCTCGCATGTATTTGTGTTTTGTGGGAGGAGGAGAGGGTTGTCTGTGTACATGAGGCAATTGTAACATTGCCTCAAAATTTTCACCAGCTGAGCAGGAGAGGACACTAGCAACTGATCCGTCGACATGCTAGAAGGAATAGACAAAAACTTTGAAAAGATTCGGGGCGTGGGTGACAGAAATGGGGGTTTGCCTTTTTGGGGTACTATCTATGACAAGAGTGCCGTATCAAGGTAATAAGTACTGTAGGAGCAAGTGCTAGGTTTAACAGATAGAGAATAGTCTACTTGGAGTCAAGTAGAGATGATCTTTTTAGTTATAGGATACGCTGATTAGATCAGTAGTATAGTTCGAGGAAGGTAGTTTTAAGGGAAAATTTGAAGAGTGTAATTTAGGTAGCCCTAATAGTTTAAATCTGCTTAACCGACTTATATCAGGGGCTGAAAGAAGCTAGGAACTGGCCCAAAACGACCAATAAACTACAAGTTGCTGGCTGAAACCTCACAAAACTGGACCAACAGGCAGCTCAATGCTTCCCACTCCCACTGGATAGCAAGTTTGATGACCAGGGAGGTCCACTGGGTACAGGGAGCCCATTTTCAGTGGAGGCCCGGGGAGATAAGCTCCACTTTACATAGTTTAGATACAAAATGTTTGCTTTACATACATTAGTTACAGGTACAATAGTGGAAAAGAAAAAGCCTTTACAATTTCACTTCATGCAAGAGAACAGGCATAAGAAGTGGATACGTAATACACATTAGTTATTTACAATATTTACATTTGTGATAGGCTAGCTTGAAGACAGATTTAGTCTGGTGTTAAGATGGCAGAAGTGTTTATTAGGTAAGGGGGGAGGGTGCAGTTGCATTTCCTGTTAGACTAAAGATAGGAATGTAGCTGAGTTTTAAAGGTTTCAAAGTTTTTGCAAGTTCTTAGAGAAGAAGGAAGAGAATTCCATTTTTTAGCTAAGGAGAATGATAGCAGAAGATAACCTGCAGGGCGGTTGGGTTTGTGGACAGAGATTAAGTTTTGGTGATTATATCTGAGTGTTCTGTGAGGGGTATAAGGTTGAAGGATGTTGGTTAGTGCAGGGCACTTAGAAGAATGAAATATTAGTCTGTGGGCTGTGGTGATTTGAAGATAGTCTAGGTGGTTGGAGAGTTCAAGCCAGTTTAACAAATGTAGGGAGATACAATGGTGGGAAGAGAATTTGGCTTTGGTTGCAAATTTGGAAATGTTATTGTAACAGATTTCCAGTTTGGAGGAAAGGGAGGCAGATACATTTGTTAGAAGAGGAGCCCCATACAGTAGTGAGGGGAGTAAATAGGTATTGGCTAGAGTTAGTCTGGTGGAAGATGTGAGGAAGTGGATGTTTCTGTATAGCAAGCCAAGTTTTATATGGGTTTTCTTAATGTTTTGCTGGATGTATCAAATTTTAGGTGTTCATCGATGGGAACTCCTAGAAGTTTGGCAAAGGGAACAACCTCTATGGTGGAGTTGTTTTGGCTAATGATTTGGAATGAGTTTTTATCAATAGGAGATGCTTTAGAGGGGGAGAATAGAACTATTTGGATTTGTTGGCATTTAGTGAGAGATGGTTTTGGAGCATCCAATTTTCAGTGGTGGAGAAGGCTGATTGTGTCACTGTCTGGAGCTCTGGGAGGTTAGAGGTGCAGAGGATTAAAGTAGAATCGTCTGTGTATTGCATAATGTTGGTGTTGGGTAAGTATTTGTGAAAGTCGTTAATAAAGATGTTGAATAGCATTGGACCAAGTATGGATCCTTGAGGTACCCCAGTGGGGGTAGGAAGGAAGGCAGAGGTGCTTTTTCCCCATTTTATAGCTTGAGACCTGTCAGAAAGGTAGCTGGAGAACCAAGATAAGGTATTGTGTGAGAGATTAAGATTAGAAAGATGGTTTAGGAGGTGAGTATGGGAGATGGTATCGAATGCTTTGGACAGATCCAGTAGAACTGTAGATACTATTTTTTCAGAGTCGCAGGCAAAGTTTACTGTGTGTAAGGAGAGATGGGCTGTGATGGTACTATGGCCAGGTCGGAAGCCGTGTTGGGCAGGAGTGATTAGTTGATTATTGGCTAGGAATGGCATAAGCTGAAGGTGGATGTATCTTTATAGAAGTTTAGAGATAGGGGAGAGGATAGCTATGGGGCAGAAGTTTGAGATGTTATTGTTTTTGCCACCTTTATGGAGAGGTAGAATAAAGGCGGCATGCCATAATTTGGGCACATAGGATTCCAGCATAGACCTATCGATCAAGATGCTAATGGGGAGAGCAATGCCATCAGCAGCTACTTTTAGGAAGGAGGATGGGATGTTGTCAGGGGCATTGGAGCATGGTTTTAGTTTAGAGAGTAATTTCTTTATGTATTAGGTTGAGATGGGTTTGAGCTCAAATGTAGGAGGAAGAATAGTAGGGGGAGAGGATGGTTGCATATGTTAAAGGGAAGGGTTTTTGTTTGGGAAGGTCTTGGTCAGTTCTGCTATAGAGTTTGTGAAGAAGGAGTTGAATAGGGAGGCTATTTCAGGCTCAGATTTGCAGTTGTCAGGGCAGGGGTTGCTTTTGGTTCCTGGGATGAAAAGGGAATTAATGGAACTCCAGAACTGATTGGGGTTGTTAGAATGGTTAAACCGAAGTTTGATATAATAAGACTTTTTATCTCTAATGACTTGTTTTTTAGTAAGGTTGCATAGTTGTTTGTATTTAAGTAAAGTTTCAGGCTGTTTGTTATTGAGATAGGCTTTCCAGGTTTTATCTCTTTGTAGCATAAGTTTTTTGGTGTCTTTAGTTAGCCAAGGGGCGGTCTTTGTTTTTACTCTTTTTGTTCTTATTGGAGTTAGGCAGTTTAGGACATTTATGAAGGTTGAGTTGAAAAATTCTACGGCTTTGTCAAGTGGAAGTGTTTTTAGGGGGCTCCAGTTAATTTGCTTTAGGGAGTTGGAGAAAGTAATGGGGTTAAAGTTTGAGAGATTACATGTTTAAATATAGTGGTGTTGGTGAGGAGAGGAGAGGGTAGCTCTATGGGTGAAGGCTGGGAAGGGGTCTCCTAATGTGTCAGGTATTATGCCGGATGTTATGACTTTGTTAGGATGGGATACAAGGATCTAGTCTAGTATGGTCTCAGGGGGGTTTGATTTGTTACGTCTGGTGATGGAGTTAGTTAATTGGGAGTAAATACATAGATTGATGGATATAGTGAGATTAGGGTTATTGATTTTGTTCCAATCGATATTTACATCTCCAAGTATATTGGTTTCTCTAGCTTAATATTGGTGGATGTCCAGAGGAGGATTTCCTCTAGATTAGTGATATTATTACCAGGGGGGATATAGAGGGATATAATGCAAATGCTTTTGTGGTTATTTATTTTTAGAAGGCCAATTACTAGTTCTGCATTGTATAATGGAAGGATAGGATTGGGATAGGGGATTATGGATAGTTGGTTAGTGTAGATTAAGGCTACACCACCACCTTTTCTGTTTATGCGGTCATTTCTCAGAGATTGAAATCGGGGGGGGGGGGGTTATGTGGTTTTAGCCAGGTTTCAGAGATGGCTACAATGTCGGGTAGGTTGTGGTTTAGCCAAGCATGGAAGTGGGCTATTTTGTTTTTTAAACTCTGGGCATTGATGGTAAGGAATTTGAGGGATTTGAGGGTGGTTGAATTATTATTGACAGGGGGAATGTGACTAGGGGCAGTATTTGGTCCTGGGTTTGGGTGTATGTTCCCAGCTAAGTAGAGGTAGTTGAGGAAAGAAAGTAGAGTTTTTGATTTGGAATTAGTTAAATGTGGACAGCAGAGTATTAGTTTAGGCTTCCAGTATGTAATTGAGGGTGCGAACATTTTTATTCTGAAGTAATGGAGTGGATTAGGTTCAACTAGAAAGGCAGATATGTTGTGGAAGTGTGTTTTTGAAGCCAGTGGAAGGAGGGGGTGAGATATGGGATAGGATAGGGAGGAGAGGTGTAGTTGGGTATAGGTGTAGGAGGTGGCTTGGTATAAAGGGAGTAGTAGTAGAATGCAGATAGATGGAGTAAGAATGGAAGTAGGTAAAAGAGAAGGCATGGTAGAGGATAGAAGTATAGATGCAGTAGAGAAGGAATCAAGAAGGAAGGGAGGGAGTAGATTTGATTGGCAGGAGGAGGTAGGCTGGGGAGGGGCTGCTAAGTGTGAAAGGATTGGTTGATAGAGAGGGGGAGGGATTTGTAGTGGAAATAAATGTAGGAGTAGTAGGAGTGGTTAGGAATTGGGGGTAGGGTAGGGGAGCGGAGTGAGCCCGCAGGGCGAATGGAGCGGGAAGAGCTGGAGAGAAGGTGGCTGACAGAAACCAATCAGTCAGCTTTAGGAGAAATGTGTGATTTTACCAGAAGGACAGAAACATCAGAGGTAAGTCTATACTGAAGAGAACGAGGGGAGAAAGGTAGCACTTCAATGTACCAGGTACAGCAGGCTAGTGGGGTGTAAAAGTAGGGAGAGTTGGGGTAGCTTGGGAGAGAGCAGAATAGAAAAGTAGTCTATAAAATACGTAGGTGGGCAGAAATATATATCAGGTGGCTTAGAGGGTAAGAGGGATTAAGGTGCAAGAGAAATAGAAACCACAGTAGGCTGTTTGGCTAGCATGGGGCAAAGTACAGGGACCACAGTAGTGAGGCACAGGTAGCAGAATTAAGTTTACAAATGACAATACATACACTATTAGAGTTTCTGCAGAGGGGTTATCTGTTTGAAGCACTTCAGAGGGTTTGGCAGAGTCCCGTTGCAGAATTCCTTAGAGGGGAGGTTTCTTAAGATGTAGTAAATTGGGGTGGAATGCAGCACACACAGCTGTAGGGAGAAGAGCAGAACAAATACAAGTAATAGTTGAGCAGGGGAGTAGGAAAGTAGTCTCAGTGGTAAAGAAAGGGGAGAACAAGGAGTATAAGCAAGGGGGGGAGAAAGAAACATAACAAGATAAGGAGGCAGCAGAGATGAAACACAACACTAAGAGAAGAGAGCTAGCAGTACTTCTAACAGAGCTAGTACAACAAGACTTTGCAGCAGTTGTTAAATAAATAATACAGTTTTCACAGTAGGGTAAAAATAGACAAATACTAACCCTAGTATCTAACAGAGCTAGAACAAAAAAAAAGAAGACAAATACTTCAGCAGTTGTTAAATATTACAGTTTTCACAGTAGGACTAAACCGGGCAGCTACTAACCCTAGTAGCAGTTATTAACTGACACAGATGTTACAGTAGGATAAAACCAAGCAGCAGTAACATTATATAATAACATGTTATGTAGGCAACTTATCTGAGTACATTATCTGAGCAACAAACAGCCTACAAAGGCGTTATACTGAATAAAATGTCATCAGTTAACCTTATTTTGTGGACAGTGGCAGTAACGCTTTGCTATCTGCACTAAGAATCTAACAAACAGCCAACAAAGGTGTATTACTTTGGGAAATGTCCTGGATTAGAAAAAGGACTACAGGCACTATGAGGAAGTGGAGCGGTCAGCAGCAGTACCATTTTTCAGTCTGCTCTATGAAGTTAAATAAACGCACCTTAGCGCTTAGCTATCTACATTAAAAATTTAACAAACAGCCTACAAAGGTGTATTACTTTGAACATTGGTGCTACGAAGTTAAACAAACAGCCTACAATGTCGTTTTACTGCATGAAATGTCCTTAGTTAACCTTATTTTGCGGTCAGCAGCAGTAGCACTTAGCTATCTGCATTAAGAATTTAACAAACAGCCTACAAAGGCATACTACTTTGAACAATGTCCTGAAGTATCCCTATTTTGGGGCTTAAGCGTCCCTTCCAAGACACCACTCGGAAGCCTACTCGTGAAATAGCGCTACAGACCATGCTAGGGAGGTGTAGGAATCAATTAAACAGGGACTGACTTCCGTACGGGGGCATGGATGTAGCCTACCTGCCAGATATTCATACACACCCTCACATACAGCAAAAGTGTAGGTATATAGCAGATTAAAAAGCAGCAACTGAAATTTAAGTAGCAGCAAACAGCAAAAGTGTAGGTAAACAGCCGATTAAAAAGCAGCAATTGAAATTTAAGTAGCAGCAACAACAGATTCACAACAAACCTTACAATCATGAATATATGCGGCAATAAGCCTGAAATGTATGCAGCACTTGCCCCTTTTGCCCAACTCTGGGTACACTATTTTTGTAAGGCTTGCAAATGGCTAAGGAGAGAAGTTCTGCAGAAAACCCTGTAGTTTTGCTTATGGTTGTGAGCTGTTTGCATATTTTGTGTTTACTCAGGGTTGCTGGATCATATAGTATATTTGGTGGTAGCAATACTTTAGCTATGATTTGTCTACAGAGCAGTAGAAGACAGGATTTATTCCTGTGAAAGGCCCCTAGTTTTTTGTTGACTTTCTTGTTTGCTGAACCCAGTTATATTCTTGGAATTTAAGGTTAATGTCAATAAAGGTGCCCAAGTACTTCCAGGTTTAGACTATTTGGTATGACTTTTCTATAATACTGGTCCTAGATATGATTTATACCATTAGCACATTGACAGTGGTTTCTGACAGATAAAAGCTTGAATTTTGTTTAGCAAGAATGCTGTTATACCACTGCATGATGTGTCTAGTTACAGAAACCTGTCAATAAGGAGGGAATAATCAAGAAGAGCAAAGTGTTTGGTAAATTTTATGGAATAGCTGCTATATGCAGGTCTTTGTATTAGCCACTAATAGTCTAACAGATAAAAAGATTGCCTAGTGCTGTTTGGGTAGTGTGTTCTGATCTGAATCCATGTTGGTTGCTGCACACTAGGTTATTATTAGATAGGCAGTCAGTGAGCTGTACATGAAGCTCCTATTACAGCACATTTGTTAATGGACTCTGAAAGAATTAGAGCTGTAATTGTTTTATGTAACTCTTCACCATTGAAGATGAGTATAATTTTGCAGTGTTTTCAAGTGGCACACTTCTGTTTATGAATGTAGTTGCTGGTTTTGAAATACATGAAAACAATTCTTAAATAGACTGGGGAAAGTTATCACTAGAAGAAGAGCTGTCATCTCATACTTTGCTAGCAGATTTTTGCCCATAGAGATACAGCTAAGTGAAAAATAACACTCAAATATGTTGTATTACTGCTGAGTGTGGTACAGCTATGATTCCAGATAACCTCCATTTAAGTGAACCAACTGAGAACGCCACCTACCAGTACCTAAACAGCTACATAGAAGAATGAGTATCCATCTGCCCTGAGTATAAATATAAATGCAGAAATTAACCTCTCTAGTGGAATATTTGTATTAATTGTTTGTTTGTGTCTTTCGGCTTTTCCGGAACTCCGGTCCGCTAATGATTGGTAGTTGATTTTTACGTGCCGAGTTACCAGCCCTGATGCACAACCTTCAACGAAGGTACGCCCATTCACACGTCTCCACGCAGAAGACACTCTAGCTGAGAATCAAACCGGAAAGCGTCTTACTGTGAGGCGACAACGCTACCGCAGCACCACAGGAACATGACAAAAGGTTGTAAGAAATGCTCCACCTCAAGACCCCACTGAAACATGTCAACAAGGAACATAAATGCACTATTTGAAAATGTAAGTGGAACATGAACTTAAGGTTATGACAGATATCTAAGGAAACTGAAGATCTTTCTTTAGTTATGCAGAAAGTTAAGGAATAATGTTCAACAATGCAGAGAATGAATCCACAATAATATCACACACTGTGATTCAAAGGATATAGCCAATATTTTTGCAGATTAATTTAGTGCTAACTTTACCCTACCAACCCTCATTGTTGTTCACACTATCCCTGAAATTTTAGCTCACCCTGAAGTCACTATGGAGCAAGTCTCAGGATCCCTGTCAAAGGCTAAAAATATTTCTATGGGACTAGAAAATATGCTAGGCTGCATTGTCATGAATGTCAAGCATACATTATCAGAACCTCTGCTTAAGCTGTTCATCCTTGGCCTGTCCACAGAGTTTGTGCCTGATGCCTGGAGAATAGCCTCTGTGACTCTCATACACAAGGGAAGCCACTTTGTGGACCTAGGTAATTGCATGACCATCAGTCTAACTAGCCTTATATACAAAGTCATGGAATGTCTCATAGCAAATCTCATTAATGCAGACATATGCAGCTTAACTGATCTAGGCCCAAGTCAGTTTGTTTTTGTGAATAGCATGTCCTCTCTCCTGAACCTAGTAAGCTTTTTTGAATAGGTTACAGAGGGTACAGCGGTCACTCAGTGCGGGCCACTTATCTTAATCTGGCCAAGGCTGTTGATCCTATTCCCTGTGCTGGTATTATTGAAAAATTCGATAAACTTAACCTAAAGCCCTCCATTGTCCAGTGGACTGCACATTGACTATTCAACAACTCTCAAGCTGTGAAAGTTGCTGGTACCATCTCTGAATCAAAAAATGTAACTAGTGGGGCACCACAGGGATCACTGCTGGGTGCTGTCCTCTTTGACTTTCATTTTGCAGACACCCAAGCCAATATCACAGAAGTGTGGCTGACAAACTTTGGTGACATCTTCAAGCTAGGCACCATTATCTACTTAACCACTGATATTAAACAGCTCCAACAATGGCATGAATATACAGATACCTAATGTACTGAAAACAGTCTCAAACTAAATGCAAGAAAGTTGCTTCTACCTTAAAGAGTATAAATGGTACTCTTCAGATAGACACAGTCATAACAAATCTAGGTATATATGTGAAACATTCTCTCATTTGATTGTCATGTTTCCAGTATAGCCAAGAAAAAAATTCTATCTGGCCCAGTTAGTTTCCAAGGGAATATTGTCAACATCCAACAAAGTTATCATACTGCTGTACTCCTCCCTTCTCAGAGCCCTTATTGACTACAGTGCCTAAATATACAAATTCGAACATAGCACTCAACTGGAAAGACCCAAAGATTTCTAACCAAGAAAATGACAGACTTTGAATTATTCAACAATCCATATAGATTAATACATTTCTCCATATATTCAATAGCCTATCAGCTGCTCCCAGGTGATCCAATTCTTTCTTTTCAAGCCAAGTAATACCTAATCCTATTTGATCCCCTATTTCTTTCTTTCTTTATTTTACATTTGTTTACCAGGAAAGTCTGACTTGGAATGAAACCTATTTTCAGCGGAGGCCAGGGGGGAAATGCTCCAGACGCATATCTTTGTAACATAGGAGGAAATGGGAGCACCCAGAGGAAACCCACATGAATGCAGCAATGACATGCAGACTCCATAAAGAAGGCACTCTAGCCGAGAATTGAACCGGAGAACCTCTTGCTGTGAGGTGACAACACTACCACTGCACCACTGCACCATCCAGTAAAACCAGTGGCTTAACAAACACTCACACTAGGGACTTAAATCTACAGCAACAAATAAACAAGACTCATTGGAGGTACTCCTAACACAAGGTATTCTCAGTCTCTGGAGTAAGTTGTCACTTCATATCAAATGAAGCACTGTCTTGGTTAACCTTAAGGCTATTTCTTGGGTAGACACATGTTTACACCAAAGTATAACTTACAGCCCAGCTCAGTGAAGGAGATCAGCACTATTAAGTGCCTAAAAAGGGGGGGGGGGCAAGAACTTTTAAGTGTGTTTGTTTAAAGGTGTACATAGCTAGAGATCTAATGGTACTGGTGATCACTTGTCTATAATGATCCTATGATCCTATATTCATAGAAAACTGGTAAGCAGCTTTTGTAAGTGATAAAGAATAGTCTGCAAACTTGTTAGCTGTCTCCTATGGTGAATTAAAACCAACTTTAACTTCCAAAAAGATTAATGGTTTCCACAGGATGTTTATTAATGATGTTTAAGAAACCAGAAGAGTTTTTGATATTTTTCCTGTTGGATAGAGTAGTACTGCTTTTTTGATAAGGGAATTGCACATTGACATCTATTCCATAGTGCCTTATATGTATGGAGGGTTTTAGCATCTCCATTTGACTACATGCAGTATCATTTTTAATATTTTTACCCTGATTTGTTTCTGGCTGATGTACATTTATTCAGTGTGTCCATAGGAATTTTAATTAAATAGTTAGTGCTGGGTTGATATATGATGCATGATTTGGGAAGGACCAGCCCACATTGTTCAGTTAAGTGCCTCTAACAACCATTGGTGGACATTTAAGATGTTTAATGCAGATGGTTGATATTGCAAGTATGAATGAGTATGTCCAAGTGTCCAGGGTTGGGTGGTCGTCAAACAAGTAATTTGCTAGTATAACTCTCCCAGCAAAGTGGATTGGAAATCCTTGTAAGCATCTAGTCATGAATTTTGGGATGCCATTTTTTATTAAATCTTCTTGGCTTTGAAATGAGTAGAGAATATCTCAGAGACAGATATTCCTGTGATTACATCTTTATAAATTTCTGTTTTTAGAGGCTTGTAAAAATCTCCTCTAGTGGGATCTCTGCTGAAAAGTACTCCCTGAACCACAACAGTCTATATCATAAGCACGAAACAGCATATGTGCAACTACATATACGTCGACACATAAAACGCAACACTGTAAACAGCGAACGACCATGTCTTCAAATTTTTTCCTAGCGAAAATATTCACGCGGCCGTTTGCAAAAAAAAAGTTAGAAACCCGAATCAGGTGGGGGGCTTTGCTCTCACCCCCCCCACTGTGGGGGGCTGTGCCTCCCCACCCCCTTAACTAAATATACCAACTCCGTGATCACACTACAGTGAAGGAAA
The DNA here is from genome assembly GCF_019279795.1 of Protopterus annectens. Lineage (NCBI taxonomy): Eukaryota > Metazoa > Chordata > Ceratodontiformes > Protopteridae > Protopterus > Protopterus annectens. The sequence continues at coordinate 91,131,934 of NC_056725.1, forward strand.
GGGCTGCAACATGTAGTTGGCCAACTACCTCCTTGCCCTATGACATATTCATCGAATCGCTTAAATGCGTTTTGATGAATATGTGTCGTTCATTATGTGTTCTCTTTTCAGCCATTTCATGCTTATGATATAGACCCAACATGACAGTACGTTAAGGAGTAGCAAATGAGCTTTGTCAGGCTTAATATATGCAAAACAATGTGCACAAATGTACTTGTTCCTGTGTATGTCCTGAAACTTATAGCTCTCCTTATCCTGGGGTAGTTAGAGGTAGGCTGTCATGAAATTTTGAACAAACAGTTTTCTTACTGGCATACAACTCCACTACCTATTTTACCCTGTCAGAAGTTTCTTGTAATGTTTACTCTGTATTCTTTATTGGTCAACTTGGAAATTCAGGGATTTACCAATAATGTTAGCAAACTTGTAATTTTTATTGAAAACATTGTGACAGCTAATCACAAATCATGTTAACACTGCACCATCTCACATCCAACTGACTACTGCTTAGAAATCACAATACATTATGGACTAGTTCCCTTCTTTAAAGTGCAATAATGTACATTAGACTTAAAATGACAATAGCAGTTTATATGTACATGACATATACAAGCATTTTATCAACCTTATACTACTTATCATATCTCCCTGTTTAATAGAAAATCTAATTTTCTTGAAATTATGAAGTATTATGATGCACAACTGATCTCACATTTAACACTCTGGACCGATCATGCAAAAGACTATAGATGTTAGATGTAACAATACAGTTACTTTAAAACATTATTAAAGTTATTTTTAGTAATTAGTTAACTCTACCAACATCTTGTTATAAAGGTGTGGTGCTTATGTGTATACAAAGTAAGAAAATAGCAATGTTACCAATGTTGATAGATATGGATCAATGTGGTTTTCTGGAGGGGAAGGGAAGCAAACATTTGACAACATTAATAAAACAATGATGATCCAGAGGGAAGCATAATGTAAGAAAACTCTGTGGCTGTTGCTGGGTCTTGATGCAGAGAAAGCATTCAATAGAGTCATCTAGGATTCTTGAGTAGGACAATGGTAATGTTGTTTTTGGTACAGATAAGCAACTGGACTGGTGTTCCATAGTAAGATTTGTTAATTGAGATCATTTGTATGCTCCAAATTTGGCCAAGAGAAAGCAGCTTAGACATATATTAATACAGGTGTGATCATACCAGCAGAATGAATGCCTACTGACAAAACTGTGACAGAAGAGGAAATTATTGAAATTGGGAACACCAGTATCTTAATAAAAATTTATTACTTTCTATATGCCAGGCAAAAGGAAAAACAACTTTTTTCTGGCCATCAGGATGTTGAGAAAAAGGCATAAAATTCAAGTTGCTATAGGCAGCTATCTTCAGATTGTTTTTCTGGGGGATCAAAAGCATTTTTGAATGCAGAACAGGCTGCGGAAGAAATAAAAAAGATTAGCTAACAAAGAGTGAGCCTGCAAATGGAAGGAAACCATGCTTCACAAGCTTTTGATAATAAAAAGCTCACAGACATATTTTGCCAGTGAAAAATGTTTCCATTGTACCAAACAAAAATGGTTGAAGAACAGAAAAAAGCCTATAAGTATCTTGGACTAGAAGAATCACGAGTACCTTAGACTTTAACCAAAGACTGGTGTTGGGAGACAGAGATGATTAAGAAGACCACCACAATATAAAATTAGTGAATAAATATGAGAACTGTAAAGCATCCATCACATTAGATATAGTTTAGACATATGAACAGTGGTTGGGTAAGAAAAAGTGGCAGAAAAACAATATATATTTGTTAACTGTATTAAACTGGTGGGAAAACTGTGAAGCATAAATCTCAATTTACATCATTAATGTTCAGAAGGTCACTGAAGGAACTTAAGAAGTAACAGTAATATGGCTTTGTTCTTATTAACATTTGGATAAAATGCAGTGATATAAATTGCATGTTATATTGCATAGTAATTCTATATAGTATGCAGTCAGAGGTTATTTTAAACATTCACTTGGGAGAGTTTTATCAGTGACTGCTGATTATGTTAGTGATGTTAAAGTAAGAACATACTTTTTCATAGCTGTTTTCAGGATTTACATAGTAACAATGTAAGAAAGGTTAGAAAGAAGCAAGTTTAACATTAATATAATTTTGAGATTGTGGGATACTGGGATGTAAAAGTGCATTGATATGTTATGTAGAACTAAAATATAATAATTTTTTTCTACTTTTGTAGAAGTGGAAATCTTGAGTAATGTTGTTAGTTTAAACTATAAATAAGTTTTTAAGCAAATATGCTTAAAAGAAAGGGGAACATTATAAAACGCACACAAAAATGACAGTTCTTTCTTGCATTTGCAAAGTTAGTGTTTTTCTTTCCACTATCACCTGGTTATATTTGGATACAAGAAATTTGCCAGTGCAAGCAACTAATCATGAGAGATCAGAATGGTGCATCTTTCATGAAATCTACACAAGATCTTTCTTGCATCTGCAAACCTACTAGCTTTTTTTCCCATCAGCACCTTTCTTTAGTTGGAGAAAATGATCCTGGAGGTGCAAGCAATTAATCATGAAAGGTCTTAACACTATATTCTGTATGAAATCCACAAGCTATGGTATAATTAACTTCTAAAGAGATACTGGCAAGCAGTTCATTTAAAATAAATATATGAAACTGTGAGAAGTGAAAAAAAATGAAAATCTATACAAGTAGCTGCTTCCCCAGCAGCCTTATTAACGTAATGCATTAAATATTACACTGCACAAATTTGCTTATTTAATAACAGTCAGTGCATATTTTCTTAAAAAAAATAAATATGTGTGTACTGAAAGTATACAAGCTGTTCATATCTGGGAGGGGAATACTGATAAAAACTGACAGCAATCTGTGTATGTGGGAACAAAGGTTCAAGAATGCTTTAGCATGGTTAAATTTAACTTTAGAACAGGTTATGCCTGTAGCTTCAGCTGTCAATTTGTGGCAACATTGCCTATTTAGAGGGATAATAAGGTGTCTATAGTTTTGTCTGTTTGTTTTTCATTAAAACACACACACACACACACACACACACACACACACACACACACACACACACACACACACACACACACACACGCCTTTGTTTTTTGAGTGTTTCTATTGAAACAAAACGACTGGTAAACTATGATATAGATTCAAACAGAGATATGAAGATAAGAAAAAGGAACTACAGAGAAAGCCAATCTACCAGACATTAATGTGTGCATGTAAGCTGCAAGATGGAGATAAATATTCCAAAAATGTCTCATATGATGTGTGGGACTGACTTTATCAGAGATGGTGCTTTGTCAATATTAATGTGGGATGTAAATGGGCTTACAGGTAGAGATAAAGTACCGCAGAAAATGGTAATATCACAGAATAAGAAAAACTGCAGCACACTAAAGGGAAATAAGGGATGATTTGGATAATATGCATGAATTTACAAAGGTTGCTGTAATGTTCGTAGGTTCATAGGAGGTTACTAGGCTAAAGGCCCTAGAGCCCTTACAAACCTAGCCATCTTTATCTGAAGTTGCTCCAATTGTTGGTGGTTAGGTGAGTGAAGTTTACAGAGGTAGGGGTCAATGGTAGTTAATACCAACTTTCTCTGTCTAGGAAGGACATGGGTGCCACTCCAGGACTCAGTTTTCTGTCACCATCCATTGATCTAGGTTGCATTTAAAGAGGGTCAGGGAGGGGCTCTGTTTCATGTGAATTGGAAGCTTGTTCCCTAGAAGTGGCAGTCTCTGGGAGATGTATCTATCTCTCCATTATAATCTGTTCATGTCAGAGGCCAGGTTAAGATCTCTGGAGTGAGTGACTCTCCTGCAGTTTGATTTATGAATGTGTAGCATTTCCATGATGCCTGGGTCAGACACTGCCCTGCAAGCCAGACACAGGTCACCATACCTCTCAGCCTCTTAGAGCAAGAAATCTGGACTAAGGCATCAATAATGGGGGGAAAACGACTCAAAAATAGGAACACTTTTTAAATATTGCTATTACAACTTAGAAAATTGATAGAGCAACAGTTTTTTTTACTGAAATTAATTTTCTGAAGGGTATGAATTCTGAAAGTCAAATGTCTGTCATTATTTTCTGACTTCACCCCTCAAAGATTTGCCAGTAAACCACAATTTTATGAGAAACAGACCCAAAATATGAGACAAAAATCTGGACATTCTGTAAAAATCTGTACAGTTGAGAGGTATGCAGGTCACCCCTTAGCTACCTGTAGGAGACAGAATACAGTGACAGGGCTTTCAGACTTTCCATGTAAGACTTGTTTTGTGTACCCTGTAATTTCTTGGTGAGAAACATCTGTGGTCTCTCCAGTTGTTGCAGGTGTCTGTTAAGGTACATGCAAAAAGGAGCATTATACAAAATTATTGGTCTGATGAGCTCTGAATACAATGGAATTATAACATCCTTAGATGTAGATGTGATGCCTTTATTTATAAGATGTGCCACATAGAAGGATTTCCTTACTACTGTGGATACGTGCTGGTCAAAGTTCAGATTGCTATCAACCTGAGTACCCAGACCACATACTACACACATGGGGGGTGATGTCTAAAATGTAATTAGCAGGTATCTAAGCTATCCCAAATTGAATAATAATATATAATAATAATAATAATGCATTTTTTGCATTTAGCTTTAATCCGTGGCTTTGGCACCAACCATTTGACCCTGTCTGCAGTATATTAACATCACAGGGGGACTAAATGATTGCTCCCAATTTGCAATTGTCAGTAAACTTTATCAGCCACAGGCCATCCAAGTTTGCCTGAACTTCTGAGAAATAAATTCCAAACTGGTATGGGCCCAGCACAGATGTGGTACCCCACTGATGACCTTTTGATAGAGCTGAAGTCACCCACTTTGACAGTATGTGTCCTGTCAGTGAGCCAGTTGGCTAACCATCTGGTAATGTAGGGGTTCATTCCTAATTGGTTGAGTTTCTCTATAATGCCTGAGTGGGGGATTGTGTTAAATGCCTTGGCTAGATCAAAATAGGGGATATGCACTTCTCATCTTTCTCTCGTCTATAGCCTTGTTGACTTTCTCGAAGAAGTCAACCATGTTTAACAGACATGATGTACCTTTAATGAGTTTGAACTGGGTTGGGTCCAGAGTTTGGAAATTACCTATGTCCTTGTTAATAAGGTCCATAATGATTCTTTCCATTGGTGTTGCAGATGAGGCTAGTCAAGCTTACGGGCCTATAATTCCCAGGGTCAGTTGCTGGGCCCCCTTTGTGCAGAGGGATTACTGTTGCTGTCCTCCATTCCACCGGCACATAGCCAGTTCACAGGCTGTGGTTAAACAGGGATCCAAGTGGATCTGCTAGGTCATGTTTTAAGTTGTTTAAAAGGCAACTTGGGATGTTTTCTGGTCCCACTGATGCTGTGCTTTTGGTCTTGGAGAGTGCCAAAATAACCTTCTCTCTTGAGATAATAGACTGAGGAATGGTGGCAGGTATACTTTGTGGGCTGACTGGAGGGGATGGGGAGTGAAGTTTGCTCCAAATCTGTCAGCTAGCAGGTTGGCTATTACTTCCAGTTGAGTATGGGTCATGCCATCCACAACCAGTTCAGCCCATAGCTGGGTAATCCTTTTTAGATTTCAGATGTAGTTAAAGAATGCCTTGTGATTATCTTTAGCTAGGGGGATATTTTTTGGCTTTGTAATTTGCTTTGAAGGACTTGACAAGATCTTTAATTTGTTTGTTTAAGCTAGAGAGGGATTTATTTTTCTGCTGAGCCAGTTCCCTCTTGTTCTTGAACATTAGTTTCTTTCTCTTGTTGTATAGCCTGTTTATACTAGACATCCACCAGAGTGGCTTGTTTTTTCAGCAAGACCTAGATGTAATCCAGTCAGGTACAGTCGATTCTATAGAACTGCTTAAGAAGTTATACAGGGCACTGGTGTACACCTCTCCATAGGAGTCCATGTTATTTACATTTGAAGAGGCTTTGAAACTTCTTTTACCATCACTTAGTAGGAGGTAATTTGTCTCTGAAACATTATTAAGTGTTTTTGTGCTTGATGGGGTATCTGGTTCATAGGTTCATAGGTTCATAGGTAGATACTAAGCTATCTGCCCAAAGGCATTTATAAGCCTAGCCGGAATGTGTTGGCTTTTGCTGCCCCCTTAGATTAGTTCCCTGTGCCTCTGTACAGCAGAGCCATTGAAGTGATCTCTGGGGTAAACTTTCTGTTTCCCATCCACTCATCAAGGTTTCTCTTGAAGAGGGTTAGCGAGGAGCTCTGCCTAATATAGATTGGAATCTTGTTCCAGAGCATGGGAAGTCTCTGGGACAGGAATTTATCCCTCCAGCATGTCCTATAGCTACAGCAAACAAGACTGATTTATGGTCAGATCTTACCATGGAAGACATCACATGGGGGCTGCAGTGCTCTCTCATGTTAGTAAGTACTATGTCCAGGACATTTGAGCCTCTTGCGGGTGTGCTGACTAAATGTTCCAGGGCATTTGCATTGACAAAGTCCAAGAACCTCTGAGCCAGCATGTTTGTGGTCATGTATGTTTCCCAATCTATGGTAGGATAATTAAAATCACTTATGAATAAAGTGTTGGGCTGTATAGCAAGTGACTCCAGAAAGTCCAGGTATATGGTATGCTTTTGTTGTTGCCTACAGTCAAATGGATATGGAGAAGCTCAAGAGAGTCATACTGAGTTTGACCAGTCTTGAAGTGTACTTATCCTTAATGAAGTTGGATACACCTCCATTCATTCTTTTACGGTCAGTTTGTGGTCTGAATGTATGTTAGGCAATGTAACCCTGCATGTCTGGTGTACTTTCTGTGACTTTGAACCATGTCTTGGTGACTGCAGAGATGTCAGCATCTTCCAAAGTGAGGAGTGCTTACAGGGAGAGCAGTTTCTTGTTTAGACTCCTAACATTAAGCAGCCATACCTTCAGTTTATCTATAGAGGATTTTGTTATGTTGTGAGGTTGGTTATTTTGACACTACCTAAAAGGCACAATGGGGTGGCTAATGCTTTTGCCAGTATCTGAAAGCCTATAGGAGCAAGTGAGGACCATATCTGGCAAAGAAGCTTGGCCTGTTAACCATGTATTCCCAGGCTGACAGATATTGGATAGCAATTGTTAAAGTCAATGATTTTTTGTTTGTGTTGTGGCATCATCCTTGGAGAAGGTAGAATGATGTTTAAGGCTAGGCTTATATCTGCCTGTGCCATGTAATCTGAAAGCTCAGTCACGTCTCTCTTCATATAGTCCAGTGAGGTACATCTCAAGTCATTCACCCCCATATGGACTATGATGGAGTCATACTGGTTCTTGTGGTCGAGTGTTTTGAGTGCTTGAGTGACTTGATGGATACTGGTAGCTCACAGGCAGCTAACCGTAACCCACTCCTTATCCAGCCTGATGAGGGGAGCATCTGTGTGTCTCATAATGGAGTCACCTATGACTAATACATTAGGTTTTGTGGTGTTACACATTATGGGCTTATTTGTTGAGATACTGGTTGTGTCATTACGTGCTGTGGTTGTTGTTTGTATTGTTATGTGTGTAAGTGGTTTCCATTTGGGAGGCCACTGATCTTTTGGTAAGTTACTAGTGAGTACCTTCGCCTATGTGGGTTTATGTGTCTTATCCTTATTTAGTGTGGGAAGTGTGTGTGTCTGTGTGTGTGTGTGTGTGTGTGTGTGTGTGTGTGTGTGTGTGTGTGTGTGTGTGTGTGTGTGTGTGTGTGTGTGTGTGTGTGTGTATGCTGACAATCTGTTTGGCATTCTATTTCTCCTTATGTGAGAATCTTACCTCCACTTTCATAGTGGAACTACATCTCTCACATAAAGTGTTTGTTTCAGGATTAAGTGAATGTCAGTATACATGAGACAATTGCAACATTGCCTTAAGATGCCCATGTCTATCAGGCTGGTCAGAGAGATGATGTGAATCTGCCTGTCCATGATAACAGGCTCTTACTGTATGTTTTATTAGAGATGGGAATGGGTTAATGACAGGACTGTGCTTTTAGTGCTGAGACTACAAGAGGAACCCATACGTTGTGCAGGCTAAGGTTGATCAGTAAAACAACACTGCTGAGTGCACAACTGACTTTCTCCTAGAGCAGCAGAAAAGCTTGGAAGGGTTTCTGACAGCTGTTTAGGGAAAAATTTAGCTCCTAGGTTTTGCGTCTATACAGGACACTGCCAACCACTGTTGTGTGAAGAGCAGCACTGTGCAAATGCGAGGCTTAAATATAAGCAAAGAGAAACAGGTTTTTAGCTAACTACCAATTAGGAAAGCACACAATAAGCCTTCCACCAGCAATCCCCAACTCAGATAGATTAGATCAGCACACTTCTGCCACAAGAGTGCAGAAAAACACTTTCTTAATGTAGAATAGCTGGTTTGGAGCCCAAGTGTAGCAAGACCACACAACCTACTTACAGCAGCACTTCAAGTAACAGATACAATGTGATACAGTGCAATTAACTACTTAAAGCAGTAGCAAACAGTACAGTTTTTTGAAACTGCTAAAGTACAGTCAGTATATAAGAGAAGTGCAAAAAATGCTTAGAGCCCTTTTGTGTGCTTTCCAGCTCAGATAGACTAGGTGAACACCTACTGCCACTAGATAAATAACCTTAGTCCTCCTAATGTAAAAGCACAGTAAAGGAGTATCTGGAGTGAAATGCTACCACAAACCAACTTAAAAGATACAAAATGCTACCACAAACAAACTTAAATATATGGATACAGCAGTGTACTTTAAACAGCTTATAAAAGTGTGATTATTCAATGAAAGTATTTTGCTTTGTATAAATGAGCCAAGAGCCACTCAGTTGTACAGAATTTCTAAAGGCACTAAGTAACTGTTTTTTGATAACAACTACAGAGCACAAAAAGTGTTAGCGCAATGACTTAGGCAACATAATGTAGAAAGAATTGTAGCCAGACTTAAGGAGCTTGTGACAAGAAAATTAATCAGAGATCCTATAGTTATAAGACATGTTTTGGAATCATTATGAAAATGTGTATAAATCAGAGAAATGGGGAAACCAGGAAAGGCACAAATGGAAATATTTATGGAAGACTTAATTACACCTAGGTTAGAGGAAGACGAGTCTCAACAATTAATAGCCCATCAGGAAAAGATGAGATAAAACAGTGACCTATAATCATTGTACAGGGAAAACTCTTGTTGAAATTTGGAAGTTATGAGGGAAAGAAGTGATAAAGATCTGGAAGGCTTTGTCTGATAATATTTGAAAAGTATGACTGTGAGGGTGAGGAGTACAAGCATCTTGGAAGAAAGGCATGGTGCTTGTCTAACTCAAAGTATTTATGTCTATACAAACTAAGGAAATGGCAAATGTTACCAAAGTTGATAGATACAGATCAATGTTGATTTGTGGAGGGAAGCAAACATTTGACAACATTAATACAACAATGATGATTCAGAAAGAAGCAGAGTGTAAGAAAACAACACTGTTGGTGAGTCTTGATGCAGAGAAAACTGGGATTTTTGTTCCTGGAGAGAATAATGAGCTTAATCAGGAGGATATATGAAGAGCCAGAGGTGAAAATTAAGATAGGAGGGTTCCTCTTTGACAAGCTGTGTTTGATCAAATGAACTAGGTAGGAATGCCCACTTTCTTCACTATTATTTGTTTTGTACTTATAGCCATTGGCAAAGAAAATAAGGGGTTAACTAATTTAAAGATATTAGAATCTCCAATTAGCTGAAACACCTGATGTTCATAAGGATCATTTGCATATATCCCATATGCCTCTGATATGAGAGGTTTGGGAGGTCACTCAGTGGAAGTTCTAACTTTGTTGGAGTTTTCATTTTGTTTTTCCTGATTGGTTTTTCAGTGACTCATTGTTTTAGTTTGCTGTTTGGGATATTTTTGCAGTGACCCTAATGATAATGGACATCAGCTGGGTATAACAGCCCTGTGTTTCTAATGCTTAGTCAAACACTCTGCTTGTGCCGTACTGATGAGGTCATAACAAGGCTGAAATATGCATATCCACAGCTAGTGTGGTTTGGCTTTATTGGTCTGAAATTGTTCATTAAAACAACAAAACAAGTCATGGGCATTCAAAATCGCCAATTAGCTGAAACACCTGATTTTTATAAGGATCATTTGCATATACCCCATATGCCTCTGATACAGAAGGTTTGGGAGGTCACTCAGTGGAAGTTCTAGCTTTGCTGGAGTTTTCATTTTGTTTTTACTGATTGGTTTTTCAGTGACCTTCTCACTCATTGTTTTAGTTTGTTGTTTGGGATATTTTTGCAGTGACCCTAATGATAATGGACATCAGCTGGGTATAAGAGCCCTGTGTTTCTAATGCTTAGTAAAACACTCTGCTTGTGCTGTGCTGATGAGGTCATAACAAGGCTGAAATATACATATTCATAGCTTGAGGGGTTTGGCTTTATTGGCCTGAAATTGTCCATTAAAATGATGAAACAATCATGGGCATTCAGAATCGCCAATTAGCTGAAACACCTGATGTTTATAAGGTTAATTTGCATATATCCCATATGCCTCTGATACAAGAGGTTTGGGAGGTTGGTCAGTGAAAGTTCTAGCTTTGCTGGAGTTTTCATTTTGTTTTTACTAATTCAAAGATATGACTGGGATGGTAATCTAGTAAAGTTATCTTTATTAGCAGATTATATTATTTTGTTCTTGATAAGTCTAGAAAGGAACATTTTCATATTGTGGAACATTCTGAAATAGTTTCGAGTTTTTGGGGATATAAAATAAAATAAGATAAAAAATAAAGACTTTAGGTGTAACGTATGTCTCAAACATTTACTGGATCAGCATTGTGCATAGTTATGATGCTATAATAAATTGAAGTATATATATATATATATATATATATATATATATATATATATATATGTGTGTGTGTGTGTGTGTGTGTGTGTGTGTGTATGTGTGTTATGTATTAAAAAGGATTCTGCTATGGCAGCTAAGAATATGTGGAAAGAAAATATACTAAGATAATATAAAAATTGAGAAGTTGGAAGCCCTTGATTATAGATATGAACAGTGAAATATAAGCAGTGAAAATACTTAGCTCTTTTATTGTTGCATACAGTCAGGTGTACTTTTATAAACCAGAGTTGAAGGAAGTTATTTGGGAGAGAAACATGGCAGTAATCGGGTGGGTGGGTGGAGGGTAAATTGATCCTCTCCACAGAACAAATTGGTTTAACTGATTTGAAGAGTTACTTAAGAGCAATGTAGTTAAGACTCATATACATAATCCAAGCAAAAGGTTATAAATCAAAGTGGAAAACAATAAAAATGAAACTGGAAGGAATTTGAGAGATGAAGAGAAAAATGATTTTGGATGCAAGTACTTAAGGAAAATAATAAAATTAATTCAAAATATTATATTCATAAAGTTACAGAACATATTCTAAGAACTAAGACAACATTTGAATGGAAAGAGGAGATTTTACAAATAGGAATGTCTGAAAGTAAGGGTATAGAAAATAGGCAAGAAGGGGCTAGAATTTACTTGAGGCACTTATCTCAGGAGCCAAGGGACTGGGATCAAATAACCAGGAGAGAAAAGCAATAGAGTGGTATGAGGTTAAGCAGAAGTTTGGTTTACAGGTTAGTGGGATTGTGCCACCCCAACACTGGCCCAGTAATCAAAGACTCTCAATCTTACCAATGGAAACAGTGAGGGGATGTACACACTGGGAGGATGACAAGTACACACACAGTAAAGTGCAATGTTCCTTAAGAGCACACAGAGACCACAGTCAGCCTGGGGCTGGTTTCTCTCTCTTTCACCAGATCCCCAATAAGACTTCCCACTGGCACAGCTATAGGGTTGAGATCTCATCTGAGTTGCCAAGCTAAGACCTCCAGCACCCTATCTGTCCAACCAGTGCTTTGTGTCCCTGCCCAAGTAGCTGACATACACACACTTTGAGATTTGATTTATACACAAACACACACACCAGGGAAAGGCTTGCACAGGTTTACTAGCTATGCTCCCTTTTGCCCAGACTATAAGGTAGTTTTCACCGCCATGAGCCACTATGTATCAGCTACTTTAATGTCCTTAGCTAAGGGTGTCCAATCTTACTGTGTAATGTAATCAAAATGGTAGTTTGACCAAGAGCCAGGCTATTAGGAGTGGCATGTACAGTGTCACCAAATAGTTATGCAAGTACTCTAAGAGCTTAAATATCTCTAAACAGATCATCCACAATTGAAAGGTTTAAATATATTTAATAATAAATAATGAAAGAACAAGACAACACTAAATATGTATTCACAGTGACATCAGAGTTCAAAATCACAGGAAATATTTAAAACAACATTGCAGGACAGTCTCAAATAAATACAGAAAACATCTAAACTAAACTTTACTATGTTCCTAACTGAATCTATGTAAAATTACGGTACCCTAGTCAACTTACTTGCAACCAGACAAGTGCAGAGGTGGTGAGTGGATGTTGTCAGGTCAAAGACAAATACAAAATGCCCACTCTCTCTCTCTCTCAGACAGTTCTTAAATTAATATCAAATATTACTGCTGGGTTAGCTTGGATGACATCACTTTTTGTCACCTAACTTTAGTTCCCAAGCTAAACCCCCATTGTCAGAAACTACCAGCATTTAACATCTCCCTGTGAAAAATAATAAATAAAGGCTTTTCCTCAGATGATGGCAGATCCTGGAAGTCCTAAAACAATAAAACACTTCTACATCTAAAGCCTAATAATTATCTCTCTTTCAAAACAACAGAGAGTCCCCTAGCATAACCATCCTATCTCCTGTTGACTTAAAACTGAAAGATAACATCTCTTGTTTATGGTCCATTGATAAAGTACTTCAATCTCAACTATTCTTAAGTTTTGCAAGTTGATCTCCTGTTAAAATGCATACATCTAAACAATTACAATAGTGTATAAAAATATCTCTTCAGCACACAAGTCTGTACAATATGACATACAGTTCTAATACGTTTGAAAGACAAGCATATGAATCATGTTAATATTCACAAATGACATATAATTATTTACAAAATTCCATCAAGTTGGGCTGGCAGTATCTCCTTCTGTCACACTGCTATATAAATTATATTAATATTCTCAAATGACATATAATTATTTACAAAATTCTAGATAGCTGGTCTGGCAGCATTTCCTTTTGTTACAGTGATTAATGACAGAGTATAGGCAACAATAAGGGACTAGGTGAGTGCTATGTGAAAGACCAGCTTTAGTAGAGTTTTTAATCGAACTAGAACAGAAACTGTTGTTAAAAAGGGATAATTAGTAGGGTATATAACATATTGCATGATGGGTATAAGAATACATCTTAGGAAATTGGAAACAATTCGTAAAAGAGTCTGGAAGGGCAATTTTGAAAGGAACAGTTGGAAATAATTTGTACGGCTTCCAAGTGTGCAACAGCATCAAGAAGATTTAACATTTTTGCATGGAAGCGTTTGCATAGGAATTTTTATACCCCAAGTAGACTTCAGTTGATCTTTATAGCAAATGTAGGAGGGTTTTTAAAAAAAATGTGCAATATTATAGTAATAATATTTTTCATTTTTGATATTTCAAACATTTTCAAATAATATATATATGCTTTTATAATAATGTTTTTATATTACATATTTTTTTTTAAATTTTCTTCAATACATTTTTTATGTATTTTGAAGTCCCTTTAAATTACACCTCTGTTTATGAGCACGTGAAGGGTCGTTATGACCTGATTTATGGTTATATGCATTTCTCTTGAAATTTAAGACCTTGTTTAATAGATGTATTTTTCAAGATCAGGATATTTTTAGTCATTGTTGTAATGGCTGTAGTGAGCAGGAAGCAGGCATGATTCAGTTAGTTAATAACTTAGTTTAATTAAGTAATTAGGGTTTTGTATAAAAGGATGTGATGTAACAACCTTTTAATTGTCTGAGGAAGTTTAGCACTGGTTAAACGAAAGCGCTTACGGAGTATTGTAGATTCCATTCTTTGTGGACATTTATTTAGTAAAGTGTGTGTTCGATGCACTTTTGAAGTTTTTATTCGGTCTTCTGGGTCCTGGTTCATTTGCTTTTATGTATTACAAATGTAGGAGGTGTGATTGGGAAGAGGGAAATGATTGGATACATGATTTTTGAGAATATAATTAGTAGTTTGATGAAAATGTTAGGGGGAGCAACTGGTTGTAATAAAGAAAATAATTCTTTTGAGTTGGGATATAGGATTGGAATTGCCTAGACATGGTAAAGCCTTAATTAGTTTAGTGCTGCTGACTAGGTATAAAACAACTACTTAGATAATGGAAATCAAAATCTAATCCCAACATAAAAGAATTTCATATTGAAAAGAAGATAAAAAGCTGGAGGTGTGATCTCTGGAAAAGGGATGGAGCAGAACTAATAGAAATAAATGTAATTTGTGGGAACAGTACATGCAGAATCATGTTCAAAGGAGAAGTGAGTTTTTTAAGGGAAGGCTGGAAATGAGCAGTTTATGTAATGATGATATAAATTAAAATTTTGAAGAAAGCATATATATATATATGTATATATATATATATAGATATATATATATATATATATATATATATATACTGCATGACAATAACAACGGAAGATGTTACTATGGCTTGTTTTCGTTTCTGTTAATGTATGTACACCTATATTACATTTCAAAATGTGATAATTTAATAAATATGATTTAAATATCATAACTAGAACATTCAGCTTTTGATAGGGCCATAGAAATTAGTATTAATATCTGTTCAAATTGCTTCAGGTAATACATTGAAACTGGTACACTGGTGATTTTTTAAAACACCTTTATTGAATTATCAGTTGTGAAACAGGCAAACTAATATTTATATATATAAATAATCAAACCATATTGACACGTTTACATTTACAAACATTATAATTCACATATATATTATATAATCTAAGCAACATTATATAAAGTATTCAATTCCCACCTTCCCTTAAACCTCATTCCTACTCCAAAACATTTTTTTCTGTATGTATTGTTCCCACAATTTCCATATTTTCTTTGCAATTTACTTCTACCCTTTTCTAAAGATCACACTTCCTGCTCTTTTATCTCTGTTACAATATTCACTACTTCAAGTATAGTCGGTTTACATTTTGATTTCCATGTTCCAATAATTGCTTTTTAGGCAGCCACCAGAATTAAACTTAACAAGGCCTTAATATGTCAAGGCAATTTAGATCCTATATCTCAGCTCAAAAAAAATTCCTTTCTTCTAGATTTTGTTGCATATTTGGGAGCCATAGATATGTTCTCCTATTGTTTCTTTGTGAAATCCATATATAATCTCTCATCACAATTTTTTCTGACCTCTTCTGATTGATTACTGTAGTTAATGTGCAATATTTTATATGCCCTATTAATTATCCCTTTTTAACAGCAGCTTCTGTTCTAGATTCAATTAAAAACTCAGTCAGTGCAGGTCTTTTAATTAGGATTCTTCTGTCTTCTTCTCTTTGTCTATACTCTGATATCAACCCCTGATAGGGAAGGCAATCACTAGACTGCAGTCCAGGTGTCTTCTTGGCCTCTTGACATTTTATTATCTTTTCGTCTCTAATTATTTGCTCCCAGTACTTTGGCTCCTTTGCCATCTTCCTCCAGTAAATTCCTTCCCCCCCCTCTTGTCTATTCTTTGTACTCCTAATTATAGTCATCACTATCAGCAGAATCTCCTTTTTGCATTCCTACATTGGCTTAGTTCTTAATATTTTCTGCTAGCTTATGAATATAATATTCTGTATGACTGTTATTATTCTGTTTAACGATCTGGGTGCAAAATCTAATTCTTTCCTTATTTCTTGAATTATTCCCTGATTCATCATACTTTCTGCTTTGAATTATAGCTTTTTGCTTGTATTATGTATAAGATCCTTAACTATGTAGCTCTAAAATATCCCGTCATATCAGGTAATCCTAAACCTCATGTTCTATTGGGAGGATCAACCTATCCCATTTGACTTTTGCCCTCTTCCCTTTGCAAATAAAATCCTTCAACACTTTATTAATTACAGTCTATAACTTCTCCTCTGGTTGATAAAAATATTCCTGTCCTCTGTATAAAACTAAAGGGACTAAAAGCATTTTTACTGCTTGTAACTTGTTATCTATACCCATAAACAAGAGCTACCAATTTCTCAGTTTTTGTATTATTTTTATTTAGTCTATTCCCACATATCCTAAGCTGTCATAACTGTAGCCATTTTAATCTATTCTCCTAAATACCTCATTTTATCATGTCCCTATAAATATGGGTACTCTGAACCAATTCATGTGTGGGTACAGAATTTGTAGCTATAGCCTTTGTTTTATCTTCATTAATTTTATATCCCCCCAAAAATGGAACTGTCTCAGAATATTCCACAACATTGACATGTCCTTTTCTGGTTTCATCAGGTACAAAATAATATCACCTACAAATAAAGCCATATTTACTTGAACATCATACCAATTATATCCTTGAATTTCTGATTATTTTCTTTGTCAGTGGTTCTAAATATAACTCAAATGACAAAGGGGAAAAAGGACACTTGGTTCCTCTGTTCAGACATAACTTATCAGAGAGGAACCCTCCCACTTTGATATTTGCCTATGATCCCTCCTATATCTTTATAACTAACCTCATTATTGTATCAGGAAATGCAAAGCTTCCATTGCCCTATTCATAAAATCACAGCTTACTCTGTTGAATGTTTTCTGTGCCTGAAGACCAAGCAATAACTGCAATATCTTCTTATATTTTGCTTCCTCTGGATCATCCCTGTTCTGTTAATGTTGTCAAATATTTTTCTCCCCTCCACAAAACCACATTGATCCTTATCTATCAATTTTGGCATCACCTTTGCCATTCTTTTAGCCATTATAAACATAAAGACTTTATAATCATGGTTTAAACTGAAATTGGCTATATGAAGCTGAGTCAGATGGGTCTTTAATATATTTAGGTATTGCAGCCACCACAGCTTTTCTTCCAAGATGTTGGTGCCTCCTCTCCATTTAAAGTACTACAAAACAAAACCTTCTAGATCATTATCACTTTACTTCCATTTTAGCTTCCAAATTTCCACCAGAATGTTATTTATTCCTGTAGAATTTTCTGCAGATTGTTTATACATCACCATTGTTATCTCATCTCCTTCTATCTTAACTGTTAGTTGTTGAGCCTCATCTACCTCTAATATTGGAATATTTAAATCTCCCATAGATATTTCCATTTGCGCTTTTTCTTGATTTCCCCACTTGTCTGTCTCATACAGATTTTCATAAAATTTCTGAAATATGTTTAATACCTCTGCAGGATCTCTGGTTATTTTTGTTGTTATAGGCACCCTAAGTCTGGCAACAATCCTTTATTTTTTCTGTTGCCTAAGTCAATGGGCCAAAAGTTTTTGTGCTCTGGGGTTATTATGAAAAAGCAGTTGCTTAACAGCAATCTTTCTAAACTCATGCATATTATCCAGGTACTCCCTTGTTTTCTCTTTAGCACTCTGCAATCCACCTCTTTTTGTTCTGTGAGATTTCCCTTAGTTTATAATACTTCAGCCTTTGTCAGCCCCTCTAAATATCCATATATCATTTATTTCTACTCTATTTTTAAATTCCACTTTCATTTTATACCACTCGCTAGCTATAACTTCTGGAGTACTTTCTGTCTTTCGAAACAACTAATGGATAATTTCCACTATCCATTCCTTAAACTCCTCTCTTTTTAACAAGTAAAAGTGCCAGTGTCTCATCTTTACTTTATTAGCCTGCATTTTTACCTTAGCAGTTATTGGTGCATGATCTGGAATACTATTTGGACGTGTATCAAAGTTGACAATTAAATGCACATGTTCTCATGAAATATAATTTCTGTCAAGTCTAAGGTACACTGATGTTTTTTGCTTTGTTTATTTGACACAGTAAGTAGTTATTTAGTATCCTTTCTATCTTTTTAACAGTCCATCCCATGTCATGTTGGGGATTATATGCTTTTGTTGTGGCAGTATAGAATCCTTATGAGCCCCTCTACCATCTCAATTTTTGCATTTGTATGTAGTATTAACCAGACTGAATCAGATGAGGTTACCTGGCACTCACCAAAGCTGGTGAGGTAAGGTCTATCATGAGAGAGAAGGCCAGAGAACCACTGTAGTTGCTTTGTAGAAGTAGTGTCTTCAGTAGTGGGTCCCCAGCTTTGTGCACATATGGTCCATTTATAAGTCTCTGCTTTATAGTTAGGAATGGTCTAGGAAATGACACACCCGCCTCCTTCCTGATGCTTCTTAAATCTGCCTGTAAGCCTAGTCAACTGTCATTCTATGCCTCAGTATCCACCAACCCATAACAGTATGACTCCATCCCTGTCCTAAAGAGAGATGAGCAGCCAGAGCCTCATCAGTCATCTCCTAACTCATGTCAGCTTCAGCAGGTGCCTGAGCCATTAGTCAAGGATATTTTCCATAGGTTTCAGAGTCATAATCTCATTGCTTCATGCTTTGTTTTGAATCACTGCTTAACAGTGAGCTAGCACTAGCTCCAAGCCTTCTCGTAGCAGTGGAAAAAGGGTCTCCTAATGAGAGAGGATGCTGATGATGAAACATAATGCAACAGTTGAGTCTTGATGTGATATAAATAGGTCCAGTTGATATCTCTGTAGGTGGCTGCTCAGCTGTTGAGCTTTATCTTGAGGAAAATATCTGCCTATTATAATTTGGGAGCATCTTACTAGTTTTGAATGACCAGGTTGAAATGATGAGGCAGTGGTTACAAAAATAGCTAAAGGTTTTGCAATTGCATGACATAGCTCTTTTAAAGTGGTGGGAAAATGTCCTCTTACATGAGTTTACTATAAACTTCTACATGTATGCATAGCACCAAGGCAGACACCATAACTTAATACACACATATGCTCAGTTCAGTTCCATCTTTTCCCCCTAACAGTCCAAGATCACAACATTATACTGCTTATATCTGGTCATAGGATCATAGGAAGTTACTAGGCTATTGGCCCTGAGACCCTTATAAGCCAAGCCAAGAGTTTACCTCATGTTTAGACAAGTCAGAACCCAAAGCCCCTGTCCAGCAGGGACACGGGTAGAATCCAAGGGGTGTATTTTCTGTTTCCCATCCAGTTATCCAGGTTGCGCTTGAAAAGGAACAATGAGGTATTCTGCTTGATGTGGAGAGGGAGTCTATTCCACAGATGGAGGAGTCTCTGGGACACAAATCTGTCCCGCTAAGTCCTATTGATGTCACAGACCAGGTTGAGGTTGAGCGTGTGGGTTACTTGTTACTTGTTACAGTATGAATTTCAAAAATATATTACAGTTCAAAAAAATGCACTTTCTTTAATATCTCTGGCATTAGCAACAGTCACGATGACTCCCTTACCTCACATTTAAAGTACCTCTGCATACTGTACAGAACTACTTTACAGTGTAACATGCACTTGACTTTAACAAATGTATTATGTACTAAGATAATTACACATTAATTACTGGGAAAGAAAAATAACTTCTTTACTTGCAGTTACATGTTCAGCCTCTTCAATATCTTTCTAAACATTAATGACAATTAATTAGAATTATGCTTTAGAGTTTTTCCACCAGTTTAACATAGTCCACACAATTCCAGTCTTCTTTATTTCCATGTCTCTCAGAAACACAGTTCTCATGTTCAAATTGTATAATATTGTAATGACACTTTACAGTTCTTACATTTAATTTCTATGTTCACATTTTTACTGGTCTTTTTCTTCATCATCTTGACCCCGCAATATTGGTCTCAGGTTCAAATCTAAGTTAATCCTGATTGTTCTAGTCAGCTCCTGGGATTTTTTGTCATGCGATCAGTTTTCTTTGGAACACTGAAAAGAGTTGCACTGACAAGTTCTGTCAATAGGCTGTGCCATTGTCAGAGGAATGAGAAAGAGAACACTCTTCGACTTGATGGCTCCCTTTTTTCTGGGTAAACCTTTTTTTATTTCCTCCTTCACCCATTCTTCATTCAAAAATGCCTTTTCCACCTTCAGAAAAAAAAAACATATTGTAAAGACAGCACAATATAGCTACATGAATCTCACAACTCTTTTCTTCTGCCTAGTGTAGAGTGAGTAATCATTTTTTTTCACAAACACTCTGATGTCCCCAGTTGATGATAGTTTATCCTTCTGCCACAATTTTACCAGGACTAGCTCCTTCTGCTGGTATGATTGCATCTTTACTACTATAGGTCTTGGCTTCTTTATCATGGTCACATGTGGAGAATACATACTGTGTGCCCTTTCATGTAAAAAATACTGTTGTGGAATACCAGTCCTGTTGCTTATTTGTACTTTCATAAAATTAATGCAAGCTGTTCCTTACAGTTTCTCTGGAGCAGCATACAATCTCAGTTTCCCTCTGTGCACTCTGTCTTCTAGCTCTAATATTTTGTGTTGCAGTTCTTCTTGAGAAGCATGATATGCAGCCAGTCTTTCCTTCATTTTACCCTCTGATTTCTGACTTTTAATCAGCTCATGTTAAATAGCTATTTAAAGCTTCAATTCATTCCAGCCTTTTTGTCATTTGGATTTATATATTCATTTAGTTGCTCATTTTATTTAAAGCACCTGAAAGGCATCTGATTTATTTTTTCCTCTAAATTTCTGGAAGCCATTTCCTGTACTAAAGATGAAACCTAAACTGCTTTTTGCTGAATAGCTGGAAGGTTTTTCCTCAACATAGACTTTTCTTCTCCTTTTCTAGTAGATTTTCTCTTACTTTCTCTATATTTCTTATTTGCTAACATCAAGGCAGTGTAGTGCCTAACTAATAACTGAATTTTACCCAAACAAATGGCTTTTGCTGAAGTTTCCATTTTCATACAGGGAGAATTCTTATCAATCTGTTGGTCAGTGTGCAGCTGTCTGGGAAGTCCAAACTTCCCTTCAAAAATATCCTTCAGTACATTCATCCGTCAACTCTGTGGTATAGAGGGATGGTATCCTGACTATAACTCCGACCACTAAAGTCTGATTCCCAGACTGGACACTGGAAGAGCCAATTCTAGGATGTAAGAGGAATAATGAGGTAATTCCTGCTCACTTTATTTGGGGCAGGGTTTAAGGGTCATGATGGTGAGATGCCTCTGACAGCTATTCCAGTGGAGATTAGCTATGTTACAAACACACAGCCAGTAACAGGGTGAGTGAGACAGTAGAAAGGGCAAGTCATATTGTAGAAGGGGATAGCTCCAGTGCCATGGCTATTGCATACCATCTCCTAGGTACATTGTCCACCATGCCAGGGACTGAGATGTGGCTTAAGATGTTTGCTTCCTGTGTTAGCAGTTGTGGTGCAATGACATCCTCACTCCCTATTCCCTACTGACCTCACCACAGTAGAGGCTCCTTACAGGTCCGAGGGATGACTTGGACACAGGGAGATGTGGAATTTGGGAAGGGATGTGTGTTTATACTAAAGTTATGCTAGCGCACTAATAGGGTTGTGAAAAAAAAAAGATTATTTTTTTCATTTGGTGTAATAGGAGGTATCATTCAATGCTGGGAAATGTAAGCACTGCAGCATGTCTACTTAAGAAAGTGTAAGAGAAGATAAGCCCTTGGATTTTTTGTCAGCATAATGTTGCCTTTAAGATCACTATCATTATCTCTTTGAAGCAAAACACATTTTGATATTTATATAAATCAACAAATCAGGATGCTGCTATGGCCCATTATGCGCTGTCTAACAAATTCCTATGTCTAGTGTGATATCACTAGCTGGACTTATAAAACTATCCATTATCAATCTGTCTGTCTGTCTGTCTATCTATCAATCATATCTAATATCTGTTTTCCTGAAATGTCCAAGCTCTTCTCCTTTAAGGTAGTAATGGACACTTGTCAGGTTTACTCTTGCATTTAATTCCTTTAGAATTCCTTTTCGTATAATTGTTTAGTGGTAGGCAGAGCTAGCTATACATATTACAACTTGATATGACAATTTAAGATTGTTGAAACTCACAAAAAGGACTTCTAAAAGAGTCAAACAGTGTGGCTACTATAGTATCAAATGAGTGAAGGCTATTTATAAAGGGCTTTCTTTTTAAAAAGCACAACTTGTTCATAAGTAGCATTTGAATTAAGAAATACCAATAGTAAAACTATATTAAACAATGACCCCCCATTAATATTCCAAAACGTGCACGCTGATTGGTCAGCGTGCATGTTGTAAATCAGAGTTATAGTAATGGAAAAAGGTCCGGTCGCCTGGACTTTTTCCATTAGTATAACTCTTTTACAGCAACAGAGAACGCAAGATCTCCGTTGCTTTTTACACACTGTCTTGCTATGTTAAATGAGTTTAACATAGTGAGACAGCTTTAAAAAAAGTAACGGAGATCTTCCTATCTCCGCTGCTTTTTTAAAAGCTGTCTCTCTATGCTAAACTCCTTTAACATAGCGAGACACTTTGTAAAAAGCAACGGAGATCTTGCTTTCTCTGTTGCTTCCGCCGACAGCTCTGATGTACTGCGTAAGCATACGCATGCGCAGTACATCAGAACTGCTGCAGAATACCAGACAGCTGCGGAAGGGCAGCACGGAGGCATTATACAATGCTATTATTTAAGAAAAGTAATTCTTTTTTTTCTTAAATAATGTCATTGTATAATAGCAATAACCCACTTCTGGGTGTGGGTAATGTTGGATTTACCCATGGTTGTCTTTGTTTGGCCACTCGGGCTTTGCCCTCGTGACCAAACCACACCAACCATGGGTAAATCCAGCATTACCCACACCCAGGCATGAGTTATTGCTATAATACATTACTGCACAATAAAGAGACAGTAACAAAGCATGTCATTTTAATGACTATTAACACATAATTAACAAATAAAACTACTTATTTGTTTACTGTTATTGTACTGTGACATTTGTAATATCTCCAGTGTCAGCAGCATTGAGAAGATCAGAAGCAGTGGCTTTAAAAAACTATAGAATGCTATTGTGCTTATATAGTTCATTGTAATAATGCTACACTCTGATTCTGTGACATGCAGTAAATATATACAGCTCAAAACCAAACTTTTTCTCAAAAAAAAATGACAGAAAACAGTGACACACAAGAACTGGCAGAATAACAGACGTTTTTAATCATTTATTTGTTAATACCTGACAATGATGAGATGTAAGTGGTTTCATTTAATTGAAGGCCAGTCATCTCTGCATTAGTTTTTTGCAGTGTAGGATTTTTCTGAACAGATGCACTTTTTTGTTTAATATAGGAATGCCAGATCATCCAGTGCTACAGATTCTCATTAGTACTTACACAAAGAAGAGTCAGCAGACGCACGGCTGCAAGAGTAAGTGATGCTGATGATGGTGAACTGGAGATACTCCATGTGTGACAGTATTTGTTTAAACAGGGTAGTCATTAGAATGATTAGAAGACTAAAAGAGCTAAATTGCCTGATTTGGTGAAGAGATTAAACTGTGAAGGGGATAATGATATAGAAAGGCTCTCTGACTGAATATACATTCATATTTTTAGAAGTGCAACACAGATAAGGTGAAGAAGCAGTTTATAGAGTTTGATGTGTAACTGACCATGGTAAAGCATACAATGGTCAAGATGGAAGATAATGTTCACAGCAAGAATTTGTGTTATGGGAGCTCCAGAAAGGGTAAAAACATTGAACTGTGTCAAATAGATAAGTAAAATGGCAACTTGGTCTGTTTTGTCTTCATCTTAAATATACAGACTGTGAAAGCTTCCTGCCTTCCTTCCTGCCTTCCTTGGCATCAGATATGACAGGGGAGTGTCCTAAAACTGTTGTGCTTCACTGATAATTGATTATTGAAAGAATAAGTTATAATTTAGCTGTGGAATCCACATAAAATATGTGAAACATACGGTAGGAAAGTTTTATTCAGTCATCATTTTGCAGTACAAATGGTGAAACAGTGAACTCAATTTTTGATACCATGACAGAGTATTGCTGAATGAATTTAAGGTATAAAATGTTATATCCTCTTATCATAAAAGGTTTTGATTTACCTGATAAGTTGAGACTGTTTATAAATTCAATGAAAGCATGGGAAAGTCTTTGCAATTTTAAAGTTAATGAAGTAGTGTCGTGGAGACAACTTCATCAGATGGATCAGTTTGTTTTTACATGTGGAACAATGCTCTCACAAGGTTCCTTGATGGTTGATGGCATAATATGTATATATGTGCTAGGGGATTGTCTTAATATGAATTCTTCTGATTGTTTATCTATAAACCATTACTTCAGAAAATGCATTTATGATTTATTATGACCTATATTTAAGATATGAGTAATAGTTTTTTGTGCAGTTTTCTTTAAATGGCTCTGTATAACATCATTGAAATTTTATTTTATGAAATAACTAATCACCAAACCCTAATTGACGAACTCTCTATTCAGTGAACAACCTAAACATCGAATTGAAATTCATCGAATTGTTTTAGCTGGCCATCCTGAAAAAAATGTTGTGTGACTGACATGCCAGCTGGCAATGATTTACCTATTACCTCACTGTAGTGCGATCTTGGATTTTGTCTATTTCATTTGTAGGAGGTGCAGGGGGTACAGCCCACCTGCAAAAATGTAAAAAAAGTTTATCTTTCATGGTGTTGGCCAACTAAAATATTTTCATGAATTCCAATTTGATGTTTAGGTCATTCGCTGAATACAGAGTTCAACAATTAGGGTTCAATGATTATTTATTTGATAAAATAAAAGTTTGACAATGTGATATAGACCATTTTAGATACATGAAGTACCCTACTCTTGTTTAATGGTTTAAAGAATAAAAAACTTTGTCAGGCTGAATATTAGTTATTCTAATTTGCCATTCACTAATGCGTTTGTTATAAGAGGTGAAAAATATGTTATAATTTAAATTTTTAACTAATATTGATGGATGGTTTGTTTGGCTTTGGCTGGGTAGGAGTAAAAAGAATTTATTGGACCTGAAGCTTTGTGTGAGGCATTATGTGACTATTGAAAGGTTAATGAAAGTATGCAATATATGATCCATCCATTTTGCAGAGACTTTTGAATGAGCTGGTGATGAGAACATGATGTGGTAGAGTACTACACGCTGGTTAGCTGAAATTTGTCATTTTAGTTTTGGTTATATTAAATGAGATGTGAGGTTTTGATAAGTGAACTGCAGAGGAACCCACATGTTGTTAAAGATGTGAAATTACATTGTTATGGCATGCTAAGGAATGTATGAAAATGGAACTGAAATGATGACATTCTTTTCAGAAAGACATTTGTGTCTAGTGCAAGTTTTCTTGTATTTTTTATTCTCTCTTACCTAGTCATGGCTGTAATTAACAGTAAGCAAATTCACCTAAATAATTTATATGGACACCTATGATGACTACTGAGCTAGATCTTATCTAAGGCATTTAACTGAAAGCAAAGGGATAACAGGTAGATAGGCAAGGAATCATGCCAGGGGTTAACAATTAGTATAATTTGGTTGCTGCACAATTTCTTTGTTTTACTGAATAATATAGGAGGTTAAGCTAGTGTTAGAAGAACCAAATAGCTCAGTAGAAGACTGTTTCATGAAAGTTTGATAACCCAAGGTAATATATTGTTAACTAGTAGTCCTTATCCTGTATTCCCAAGTATGGTCTAATTATTTATATAGACAATTTTTGATGCATGATTAGCAGAAGTTCTATGGTAATACCAACAGGTATGCATGTGTTTTTTAGGCTGTCCTAAATGCAATTTTAATATTGAGCTATGTCCAACAGGTAGAAGTATTAGCTAGTCACACAGACAGTCAATAATTCCTTGCAAGAGTGGACAGTTGAGGAAACATAATGGGAATGCAATAATCAAAACCAACACAGGAATCCAGCATAGATGTCACTTACGGAAACCCAGGAATGGAGTTATCATGAGATAATAGTACAGGCAAGATTTGCCTGTATGCTGATTTTAGGTGGTATGACTTAACAGTGCTGCACTCTCTATTTTTTTTTTTGTGATATAATTGTTTAGATTAGCTGTCAAATTTAAAGATGAGTGGTATAGCTAAAAGGGTTATGAAGGATTTTTAATCTCTCAGGATGTTGTTAAGGGTAGAGTGCACTGTCAGTGTTAATGGGGAAGTTTTCATTAAGTAAAACTGCTGTTCAAAGACAAGTCCAACTGTTACTTCATGCTACATTTGTGAAAGGTAAAATAACTTTTAGATTTTAGTGAAGGTGCCCCAGTCAAAATGTGTTTTGTCTTTGTTAATGCTTAACTAGGATATGGAACTGAGTACACATATATGCACTTTTGCTGTATTCCAAACAGACCTGAATAAAGTATAGCTACATAAAAAAAGTCTAAAGGTTGCCATGTGTACCTTTATTTGTTTGTTCCCCTTAAATAAATATCTTTTTTACCCTGAAATCATATTTCTTTTTTCTGTAGGTTCTCTGTTCCCATGCCTGACACCCATCAAGCCCTTCCCTATCAGGCTCAGCTCATTAGTTCCTCAGTACAAATGATGAATGAAGTACTGTACTTGAGCAGAAGCCACCCGGGGAAACTATCATCTAGGCATTCATGAAGGTTGCTTCTCCCAGGTGTCCACAGATCATCAGCCTCTTCCACATTCCAGTCTAATGAATGGTTCCTACATCCCACTCTATGGGTTCATCTGATCTGCCAGCCCTGGTTTCCTTGGGAAAGGACAGGGAGCACTACAATCCCCCATCTACAGCTGACCCACCAAATGACTGTATCTCTCGCTTCTAGCAGCCTCTGGGCTCTCCCATTGTTCTGAAACAGAATCATCATCCACATGGACAACATCAGAATTTTCTCTGAACTAACCCCACTCTAATTCCACCTGTGGTGATGTGATGATCTACATCACCACAGAGACTACCCATGTCTCTCTGTCCCACAGATGTGCTTTCCTTCACATGCAGGAACAAGGGCTACCATCACGTCCTTGGATAGCCAAAGAGTATATGGTTCTCCACACCAGGTCTTGTTCTCAGTGCTGTAGGCCTCTGTTCTGTAGCACTCGAGTGTCAGATAAGCTGGTTGAGAACCACTGCACCCTCCTGGCAGAATGGGAGAGCCATAGCTACTCCATTCCCATTCTCTCTTGTCTCTCTCATCCAGAGCCTAAGCCACTGTTCAAATTCTGATCACCTGGAGTGCAGTTAGGGCTTTATTCCTTTAGCCCACACAGCCAGGTGAAATCATATGTTTTATATATCCCTTTAAACTCACATAGCTAGAGCTGGAACCCATGTATTAACAGCAAAGAAAAACAGTGATTGGTGTCCTGCTGTAAATGACTAATAAACTGAATCAGTCATGCTGACTGACAGTTTTAATGCATTTTTAAATGTATTTCTTAATCTCTTATGCAAACTTCATATCTGTGCTGACTGTCTGTCAATTTTCCTAGTCATGCTAGAACTGAACTCCATCTTTGGTGTCTTCCTTCTAGGTCAGGGGTCTGCAATCTTCATTACCAAAAGAACCATTTTTTGCCCCAATCCCACCAAATAAAATTCATCTGGAGCCTCAAAACCTATTTGACCCCTAAAATGAAGATAACACAAGGTATGAAGTTTTATATATAGTTATTATACTATATATAAAATAACTAAGTTTATAAGAGCAATATTTAAAATCCATCCCTATTTTAGTTCCTTTGTTGGGATTTTTATTGGGATCGCTCAATCGCTCTCAGTGTGTATGTATGCGTGTGTGTGTGTGTGTGTGTGTGTGTGTGTGTGTGTGTGTGTGTGTGTGTGTGTGTGTGTGACTCATACCTTTCAACCTCTTGCAAGGAATCTGGACAAAGCCATAAATAATGGGAGGACAAAGGCCCAAAAAATAGGGACACTTTTTAAATATTGCTCTTACAAACTTAGAAAGTTGATAGAATAACAGGTTTTGCATTAGCATGGATTTTCTGAAGGGTATGAAGTCTGAAACTCAAATGTCTGTCTATATTTTCTGACTTCAGCCCTCAATGATTTGCTAATGATTTTCCAGAAAACCACAATGTTATGAGAAACAGACCAAAATGTGAGGCAAAAAATCAGTAAATTATGTGAAAATCTGTACAGTTGTGAGATAATTTTGTGTGTGTGTGTATATGTGTGTGTGTGTGTGTGTGTGTGTGTGTGTGTGTGTGTGTGTGTGTGTGTAAAATCTATGTTAACAGAAACTGTGTTATTCGAGCATGTTTCTAAGTTTATGAGTAATATTTAAAATCCATCCCTATTTTTCTTCCTTTGTTCCCCCTTTATTTGTGGCTCCGTCCAGATTTCTTCTGGTAAGAGTTTCAGAGGTATGGTGGAGAGGTACGGAAACCTTTCAGGCGATGTTGCTGCTGCCAGGGAATTGTTCGATTACTCTCAGTGTGTGTGGAATGTATGATAACAGAAACCATGTTATTCTAGCAAGTTTCTAAGTTTATAACATCAATATTTAAAATTCATAACTTGATCACTCTCTTTGTGTGAATGTGTGTCGTGTGGCAGAGTGGCCATTATTTTTCATAGCTACAGGGAGCTACTGCAGAAGGGTGGAAGAGCCACATATGGCTCCAGAGCCACAGGTTGCAGACCCCTGTTCTAGGTCATAACACTGGTTGCTTTGGTAGATATATCTTACCTTAATAATAATAATGCTCAAAGCCCTGCCATGGTAATGACATAAATGGCTAGCACACACAATATGTCCTTGACTGCCCTTCTTCACTTTTGTTTCAGTGGTTTTGATTTCATAATGGATGCAAAATTAAAAATAAGGCCTAGTAGAATAGATCGGCACTGGACAAACTTCATGTGCACTACTTTTTCTCAGTCACATTTACAAGAGTAGTTACACTGGTAAAAGTGTATAATTGGATAGATTATTGTCACTCCTCAAAGGAGAAGACAATAGGCTGGAATACTTTTTATTTTATCACAGCCAGCCCCTGATGACATAAGTTTACTTTTTACATATGTTTTATTCAACACTTAAGTAATGCACAGCGGGGAGTGAGAGTCTGAAAAACAATAATGCAGCAAGACCCACTTTGCTAAACAAGATGGTCTCAACTATTTTATTTATTTATTTTTTTGTGAGGGTAGTATCCTTTCAGGAAGTCAGTAAAGCAAGTGGTAGGGCATCTTAAAGCTTAAGAATGAGTTTGTTCTTTGCTATTGAAATGCAAAATTCTTTGAAGAGAAGGTTGGCTGTCACATAGCATAGTTTTCATTT
Source organism: Protopterus annectens (assembly GCF_019279795.1). NCBI lineage: Eukaryota > Metazoa > Chordata > Ceratodontiformes > Protopteridae > Protopterus > Protopterus annectens. The sequence goes on from NC_056725.1 coordinate 91,161,306, forward strand.
TAACAGTGCATTAATGATGGTTTTGATTTGGTTAATAAAGTTCGGGAAGGGTTTAGGTGTGAAGTTAGGTGTCTGACAGTGTTTGTGAGGCTTATAATGTCACCATATGGATCTCTGAGTGCATTTTGGCAAACATTGGAACTTAGGAAAACTATTAAATAAGCAATCAGTGAGACCATAGGATGCCTATCCATATATACCTTTAGCCCTTTTTAAGCAGACAAACTTAAAAGTACTTACTGACCTGTTCAAACACTTAATATTGCTCATCTCCAAAATAAACATGGCTGCACATTATAACCCTGGTATAAATGTGTGTCTACACATCCAACCATCAAGGCTAACCTTAAAGGCAGATACAGTAAAATTCTTTTTGACCTAATGAGATAATTTATTCCAAAAACTGGGAATACATTGAGTTGGGATCCCTCCAGTGAATCTTGTTCAACTGATGTGGTAGTTTTAGGTTCCTAATGTGACTGTTTGCAAAGCCACTGGTTTTAATAAGAAATAGGAGGTCAACTAAAGCTGGGTCATTCATTGCTTGGAACGCAAGACACAGGCAACTTTGGAACAGCCAGTAGGCTACTGTGTACAAGGAGAGGTGTGTCTCTCTAGGGTCTGTATTATATCAGTAAAATGTAACTACATTAAATACATCTTCAATGACCCATTTTCAGCGAAAATGAAACTCTGCGACCAATTGTTACAATTAACTTTTTCCCACAGTAAGTAACCAGTGGGCCATCTTCAGGATTTGCCCTTTTCCCCACTGTAGTATATATTTAGTTAGGGGGTGTGGGGGACACAGCCCCTCAGCAGGGTGGGTTTAAAATACTTCTGTTTTTTATGCGATAGTTATGTTGGCCCACTATTTACCTGCCATGGGAAAAATTGCAATGTAACAATTGTTCGTGGAGTTTTGCTTTCACTGAAAATGGGTTGATGAAGAGGTATTTGATGTATATACATTTCACTGATATAATATAGACCCCTACTGTATTAGGATAGGTGATGTACTTAAGGCCTTTACTTTTCTTGGTTGGAAATCTTTGGAGCCTTTCTAAAGGATATGTTTAGATTTGTACATGCCGTATGGGGCACTGTATTCAATGATGGGTCTGATAAAGGAAGAATACAGTGGCAAAATGACTTCTATGGATTTTGAGGGTATTCCCTTGGAAATTAACTGGGCCAGATAGTAGGAATTCCTGAGTATGGTGGAAACATGATGAGAAAATGAGAAAAAATGTCCATCTAAATACCCAGGTGTCTAATGACTGTAACTCTGTGAAGAGAAGAACCATTTATAACATGAGGTAGGAACATTTTTTTACCAAACACTACTAAGCTACACTTTTTGTTTACATTTAGCTTGAGATCGTTTTCAGTACACCAGCTATGCACATACTCCAGCCATTGCTGGAGATGTTAGGTGTCAGTGGATGAGCAGATAACAGTGCTCAGCTTGCAGGCATCAGCAGACTTCATCAGCCACACTTTTAGGATATTAGCTTGGATGTATGCAACATAAATGTCAAACAGGAGGGGGCCCAGCACTGATCCCTGTGGTACCCACTAGTTACAGAGGAATACTAACTAGTTTCACAATCTGAGATCTGCTGGATAGCCAATTTGCAATCCAATGTGTAATCTGGGGATTTACACTAATTTTGCATTAAAACCAGCATGGGTGATTTTGTCAAAAACCCTGGCCAGGTTGAGATAAGCAGTGTGCACGGACTGATCTTTGCCCACAGCATCTGCAACCATTTCAAAGAAGCTTATTAGGAGATAGGGCATGCTCTTCAAAAGAAAAAAATGATTGGGATCATGATCGGTTAAGTTGCCAGTTGCGTATGTCTGCATAAACGAGTTCTGCTGTTACATTCCATAGTTTTATATAGAATGCTGGTCAGGCTGATGGGCCTTTAATTAGCCAGGACTGTAGATGGGCTGCTGTTGCATAGGGGAGTCTCAGTATCTGTTCTCCAGTTATCAAGGGATGAAGTTGAACAGTTTAAGCAGAGGCTTGGATACTGCAAACTTTGCACTGATGAGATTGCAGCCTGGTATGCTGTCTGCTCTAGTGGAAGCATTAGTTTTAGACATTGACAAGGATTCTAGCACTTGTTTCAAGGTGATTTCAGGAGAAACTAAATGTTCAGGTAGAGTGGAGAGAACAATGAGACTACCACATAAATTCAGCACTGCATTTTCTGTTACTATATTGGCTGTATGCTAGGGATTGGAGAGTGTAATATTATTATGGATATGCTCAGTGTGCTGTTGGACATTACTCCTGAATTTTCTGACATTACTTAATAATGATGTGTATCTGTAGCAGTCTTAAACTCATGCTCTGATTTACATTTCTAAGTGTGCTCTTCAGGTTCTTGCTGCATGTTTCATCACGGCCTTGTGATAGGGATACCGTGATTTGTTAGAACGTTTCACTGTTTTCCTTTTTATAGTTTGTTGATACAAGACTTCCACCAGAGAGGTTCATTCCTGAATTTACCCTTATCTTTAAGGTGGGGTAATACTGACTTTTCTATGCAGCTCTTTGGTTGCTGGTAAAAGTTAAAGGTGAGCGCAGCAGCCGTCTCAGCTGGATCCAGCTGGATCCATTTATTGGGGACTTTGGGGAATTTTGCATAGGTTTTCTACAAGCTGAATCCTGTTTGCTCTGGAGAAATCCCTAAAAATCGTCTCATTTGATAGTGGAAATGTACCACCACTAGACCTGATAGAAAAGCTTGACTGATTTGTGTTGAGATTTAGCCAGGGATGAGGAGATGCTGGATGGGGCTGCACGGGGTACACAGGGGCTAGATTGGTAAGGGCTCCCAGACTGGAGAACCATAATACCATGCAGTGGGACCAAGAGCATTCCACCTCTCACGGCAGCTACTCACAGCAACCAGGTACAGATGCTGTAGTCAATGGGCCTGCATTTAACAAAATTTCTATATTCTGCAGTATAATGAAAATTGTTGTTCCAGAGCACCACTCCACACTGCTCTATTCTTTACACCATAGGCACAGTTTGCCTATGCTCACAGAAGATCTGAGATTCTTATGTTTATTAAAAGTTTTTGTATACTCTGCAGTTTACCACTTAGTGGATTTTTATTCCATGAGCACAAAAAGCCTATACAAAAGACTCTGATATCTCAAACTTACTTTTTTCTTCTACATGTGTACATTCATGGGTTCTGTAAAAAATGGATACTGTGACTTGTTTTCCACTGTATGCTATTTCTCTGGATGCATGTATTGTTTAAAAATGAGAATCACCTACTGTAGCTTTAAGTGACTACCTGCCCTGCATGTAAAAAGGTCTGTCTTCATCAGGAGGAAGAATGGGAACTGGTCACATTTATCATGTGTATGAGCCTCTAATAAATGGGCACTGTAAACCTTTTTGCAATACAACAGAAGATTAGCCTTTTATATTGTATTTCAGGGGATATGAGCCCCGTAAAAGTGCACAGCCTCTCACATTACTTGTGATAGACTGGAAAAAGTTCTGTAATTAAGCTTTTGTAATTGGTTGCAAGGAATGTGAGCCCCACAGATACAGACAGATGCTCTCATATTACATGTCTTAGAAAACATACTAATAAAGTCTGGTGTTAGCCTTGTAAAAGCAGACATTTTTAATGATTAAAGTGTAAACCCCTCTATGAGATGGACCTGATGAAGCTTAGGTGAAAGTGTTTTCTTAAATATAGTTCTATAGTGGTAGCTCATGGTGTGTTGTCATGTTTTGTTTGTTAAAAGTTAAAAATGAAAAATAAAACTTTTTAACTAGGAATGAGGTTCCACAGACTGCTGAACTGGTAAACCACGGGTCTTTCATGAATATTCAAATAAGGGACTAATGTCTAAGCTTTGGGATTGACTCCTTGATTTTCCATCTTCCAAATTTTCTTCTAATCAGCTCCCCTGGACCCTTCCACCATTGTCTGTAACTGCTTTTAAAAAATTTACCTGTTGAATGCAATGTATTAGAACAGGAACACTCATCTCTACCTGCTTAACTGAATAAACTACTTGAAACGCCAACAAGGCATCTTTATTCCTCCTACAGGGAGGGTATCAGAGAGAGAAAAAGAGAGAGAGTCTCCTTGATCTGCTAGCTAAAGTGATTTTATCTCGACTGATCCTTTGTACTCTGTTTCTTGTTAGTCCTGTCACCCTCTGGGTCACAGGTGTGATACCAGACTTCACTCAAGCCCATTGGATTACCTCTGTTCAGTTAATGAGAGCTAGCATATCATTTAAAATTAATGCAGTCTGTGAGGCAAGTTATGAATTCCTTATACATGAATTAAAATTGGGCATGACTGTGCCTTTAACAGGGTATAAATGTACTCCCAAATTATTGCAAACTATTCTTACTCCATTTGAAAAGAAAGTGAGTATGGGTGGGATAAGATTAGATAGAATCAGTGCTAATTTGCCTACAGTTGTGGAATTTTAGTCTTGCTGACCTACCTTATAACCTGAAAAGCCAAAATGAATGAAGAAATCAGAAAACCTGATAGGTTTTTATCTGGCCTGAAGAGAAATACTTGAACATTTTCTGTGAATAAGGCCTTTGATTGATTGTCATCTGGTGTGGGAGGTCACTTGATTCTTGATTACCTCAGCACTTGAGCTAAAGAAGGCTTTGTCTGGTGCTCTTCATTAATGGAAAAGTGAAATAAAGGCACCCTTTGTATTTAACTTGTGCCCTACATTTGGAAAATATGTTTCCCGGCATATGTACATTTAGATAAGAAGGCAACGACGTGCTAAGCCTCTGAAATGCTTTCTCAGCATTCTGACATAGGCTTAGCACAGAAATTACTCTTCATGTACTTTTTGGGTGAACAATATTTTGCAATGTTTTGCCAAGTTTGCCTCCCTGGAATGAGCAGCCACTAGTTTGAATATATTAAGGAATTTAATAACAGAGGTGAAATCTTTCTTGTCAAGGTAGCAGCAAAAAAGCTTGAAAGTCACTGAAACTAGAAATGTCACCAACTTCATAATGCTAAGGTTCTGACGCTGGGATGCCCCAGACAACATAGACTGCATAGATGCAGCTGTACCCTATAGCAACAAGTGCAGGGCAAACCCCAGAAACAAATCCACATGGTAGAAACAAATAGCAGCAAGCTTTATGATAAAAGGGAAATAATTCTGACCAAAAGAAAGAAGAGTAATTCCCACAGCCCCTTATCAATGAAATAAACAAATAACTCAAGAGCTTAGTAAAATCCATCAAAGCCAAGTTTGAGGCTAAAATAGCTACCCAATTGAAAGACAATCACAAGGCATTTTTAGTTATGATCAGAATCTCAATAGCACAATGGAGCAATGCACTGAGCTGATTGTGAATGATGTTACCTTCAGTAAAGCTGAAGATATATCAAACCTACAGGCCAATAAATTTACCTCTGACTTTACCACTCTCTCCCCTCTGTCTGTCCCTCAATATATACTTGAAACTGGCTCACCTCCAGTTATCACAGAAGAATAAGTCCTATAAGTGCTATCAAAAGCTAAAAAATACTGTATTGATAGGTCCGGACAATATCTCATGGATGCATCTTAAATAGCATGAAGCGTGATTTAGCCAGACCCCTAATAACACTGTTCAAACTCAGCCTCCATACAGCTTTCATACCAAGCGAATGGAGAACAGCTACAGTCATTCCCCTGCAAAAGGGAGGACTATTCACAAACCTATAAGTTTGACCAGCTTCATATGCAAATTTATCATGGAATTAATTGACCAGGACATAAGGAACCTCCAAATATTAGACCGGTCTCAGTTTGCATTCATCAAGGGCAAGGAAAAATGGTACTTAATGGATATCTTGACTCGGCCAAATCTTTTGACACAATTCCCCACTCAGACATAATAGAAATGCTAAATAAACTGCAAAGAAACCCCTTTGTCACCTACTGGATTGCCATCAGGTTCACAGATTGGAAGCAGATAATCAAAACAGAGGAAGTTACCTTCACAAAGAGACCAGTCACCAGTGGATTCCCTCAGGGGTCTATGCTGGAGCCTTTCCTGTTAACACCTACTTTTCTGAAGCAAAAAACAATATCAAAGGGATCTGGTTGACTAAGGTTACAGATGACTGCAAGCTAGGAGCAGTCATTGAATTGCCAATTGAGTTATCTGTTCTGCAAGAAGGTTTGTCTCAAATAATCAATTGATGTCAAAATCATGGTCTGAAACTAAATGCCATTGCATCCTTTAGGAAGTCATCTACTCCAGGGAACTGCCATACTGAAAAATCACCCCTAAGAGTTGACCCAGTGGTTCGGGATTAGGGAATTTATGTGGGCAGTGACTTAACTTTTGACCAACATGTATCTATTGTTGTAAGAATGTACTTCTATATTACACAGCTTATAAACAAAGGGATTATGTCTAGATCTACAGACGTCATTGTCCTCTTTTACTCAGCCCTCATTAGGCCAGTCATTGAATATTGTGCCCCCTTTGGTATGTATCTGTCCAGACACTTGCAACAACTGGAATGCTCACAGAGATGGCTTACTAAAAGGATACAAGACCTAAACAACACGTCCTATATGGACTGATTCAAAGCCCTGTCACTATACTCAGTGTCCTACAGACTGCTAAGAGGTGACCTGTGTCTAGCATACAAGGCATTCTCCAACCCATTACTGATTAATTTACTGCACATGAGCACATCAAATGACATCTAAAAATACTCCATCTAGGGATCTAAACCTCTTCTGCAACTTCAACAGAATGGTTTAGAGGAACAGGTATATCTCACAGAGGATACCACTGCTCTGGAACTAATTCACCATCCACATTAAACAAAGTTCATCCCTGTTTATATTCAAGTGTAACTTAGGTCTATGAATGAGAAACAGAATATTTACCCCAGAACTTCCCCAAGTACTACTAATGGACAAAGGCAGCTCTTAAATGCTTTAGTCCAAGCAAGGGTCCCCTCAAATTATTTATGGTATGATCCCACTTATTCTCATTAGGGGCAATAAATAATTATCATCCATGGGATGGGTAAGACCAGTGTCTAGCCAAATGGGACAGCTTATTTTGAGCATAAAAAGGGAAACTGGCTAGGCTTAAAATGGCCCACAAGGGCAGCTAGCCTAGTGCTTACCTATGAACCTATTCATCTATGAATATGAGTTTCACTGATAATCTGTGAGCAGAAGGAGCTGCTTGATGAGGGAGAAGAGCATGAGGCTCATGCAAGCTCACTCATCCTATGATGAGGGTGTTGGCAGAGCCCTGTCACAGGAGTTCCACATGGGGAAAACCCAGGACTGTGATCAAGTGGCTACTGTTTTTATTTGTGTGGGTAGCTGCAATCTTAGTTTGGGGGCGCTTATAAAGGATAATGCTCTGTCTCCTTGTTCTGCATGTGGCTAGAACATAGTCTGTTACAGTCTTGCGAAAAGTAGAGTCCAAAGTGCTGACGTGGGATAATATTGTAAATATTAATGTTTGTTTATTTCAGAAGGTTTATAATAAGTGTGAATGTACCCCTCAACCTTATAACACAAGAAGTCTGCATTTTTTAAGGACATGAAGTCTGAAACAAAACTCTGTCTGAAAGACTGCCATTATTTAGTGACTTCAGTGTTCGGCGATTTGCTAGAAAAGCGCAGATTCTATGAGGAAAAGACTAAAACGATGAGGCACAATCTGGACATTCTGTGAAAATCTGGACACTTGCGAGGTATGAGTGTGAGGAAGTTTTTTCTCCTTCGTGATGCCAGCATCATAAATCAACACTTTCTTTTTGCCAGATCATAAAAAGATCATAAAACCCCAGATGGCAGGGTTGTTAGGGAAGCAGTCTTTACTGCAAGTAAAGGAAGAAACTACATTTTGCTTACCTGTGGTTGATTCAGAGAACAGATTTTATTGGTATACACACTTGCTAATTCTGTATTTAAATGTGTGTGTGCGTGTGTGCATGCACGTGCGTGCGCGTGCACTGATGGGTAGCATGGGAACAGGATAGAGTCCTAGATTTTTGCATGCAGTTATTTTTTAATATGTGCATTTTATTGGGGTAGGTTATATTTGTGTCTGTTGACATCTTGGTTTTTGTTAGTGCATGAAATATCATGCAGTTTATACGGCTGTGCTCATAACAAAGTGTTGTGATTACAGCAGTGTCTTTTTATATAGATCACTATCTTCTAAGTCTTTTGTGCAATATTTAGATTGTTATCATATCAGCATATCATCTGCATACATTAATGTAGTTGCATCTGTTTTTATACTTGAAAGAGTATTACTAAAGGTTGAGAATGGTAGGGTCCTGCTATGGATTCTCAGGCACTCCTATTTCAGTCTTATGGGACACAGATATGGTTTTGTTGAATTTTACTTGAAATAATTGATCAAGGTAATTTCTAGCAATAAATGGCTTGCTTCCACTATCAGTTGGCTATAACAAATTTAAAGGTATAACCGACTCTCTTGCATACACATTGTATCTAGAAAGATACTTTGTGTTATTAGACCATGAGCCATATTTAAGTATTTGGAGTCTGCTAGTAGATAAAGTTCTTTTACTGTACCTCAACCAAGCAATTTCAAATATCAGGTCCACTCCAGCAGCAAATGAACTTAGGCTCCTCTCGGAAGGGAAAGATAATATAAACCCTTCTATAACTACAGTAGGAAAGTGGAAAAAAGTACTGCGTTGCTTTGAACTTATTGATAAAAATGCCTCCTATTCTGAAGTAGCAGTCATTGCCAATATCCTTGCAAGCACATTTAGTGCCAACTTCACCCTGAGACATCTATACAAAAGCTCGAAAATGTCTGAACCCTTTGCTCCCACAATTATCTCTAAAGCTCCTTTTCTGAAAGTGCTAATCAAGACCAAAAAGACTTCCTTCTTGGGACCCAACAATAATTAATTAATTAATTAATAGTGTTGAAAATAGCACTGAAGGCACGCTCCCTAAATGGTTTAACCTAACTTTAGCAACTGGTTTTGTCCCTGATGAGTGTCGCACTACAGTGGAGATGTCCTTCCATATGGGTGATAATTACATACCTTTCAGCTTTGTATCATCTGCAAAGCCATTAGACATATTATAACTGACCTCATGAACTGAGATATCAAAAATCTTATTAGATATGACCCCAATAGTTTGTCTTTCAGAACTTCTTCAGAAAGCTTACGGAGACTGTAGATGGTGGCCATGTAGTGCAAGTGGTGTACTTTGACCTGACCAAGGCCTTTGATGGCATCATACAAAAGTTAAATGGTTTAAAAACTGACCCATGTGTTGTAGGATGTATAGCAAACTGGCTGAAAGATAGAGCTTACACAGTGTGAGTTGCAGCTGTATCATCAGAAAGTATGAAACTAACCATCAGTGTTGCTCAGTGCTTGGGACTGGGACCTCTCCTTTTAGGTATTTAGTCCTCAGATCTCCAAACAGAGAAACAAGACCTCTGGCTAGCAGAGTTTGCAGATGACTGCATGACACATAAACCCTCCAGAATGAACTCTCCCCTTAGTAAATTCTTGATGTACTAAACATGGGCTTGAACTAAATGCTAAAAAGTGTAGTATCATCACTTTCAGTGGACACCCCCCATCCCTCATCATACTATGCAGACAACACACCTCTTCAAAACAAAAATCTACTCAGGGACCCAGGTACTTGGTTTGATAGCACCCTCTCTTTTCACCATCACGTGACAATGACTGTCAGGAAATCCAGTGAACTGCAAAAGGAATATAATCAAAGTCTAAAGAGGTAATCATTTCCATATAGTTAGCATTGATCAGGTCAGTTATGGAGTACAATAACTCCTTCAAGATGCATCTCACTAAACATATCAAACAATTAGAAAGATCTCAAAGGTTCCTAACCAAACAAATCACAGACCTAAAGTCCCTGAGGCACCAAGAGCGTCAGGAAGCTCTATCCCCTTACTCACTATCTTGTAGACTTTTGAGGGGACAACTCTGTCTCACCACTCTCACTTACCACACCATAAGAGACCCAGTAGTTCTGGATATTCTGTATCCCCACATGTCCAATATCTTCACCAATGATAGAGCCAGGGACCTAAATCTTCACCAACAGATAAATAAAGCATGGTGGCAGGATAGAATCTCTGGAATAAACTTCCCCTGCATGTTAGTTAGCGTGGCTCATTATATTCTTTTAAACAAAACCTAGATGACTGGATGGGTATCCATAAATTTACTTCCAGATTTACTGGTATGAACCTTATGGAGAAAGGAGGTTCGCCCTGAAGGATGGTACTGACAAAGTGTAACTGGTCATGAGACTGTGGCCTTTGAATATCTATGAATCTATAAACCTAAGAATCAATTGTTTATTTACAAGAAAAGAGGGATCTTTTAACTGAAATCATTCTTCCCTGAGGAGATAGAGGTGGGGGAATGTGTATGACTTATTAGACTTGGAAAATTTGGGAAACTATACATGTCCCTCTGAAATTTTATTCAAGGTTTGTTATACCAAAGATTTCTGTGAAATTCCATTTTAACTAACATCTGATGGTAAGATTCTCAGAAAAATATGAACTCTGAGTGACAGTATTTAATGCAGTCAAACAGCAGATATCTTTTTGTTATACTAGTCTATTTACACCCTAGGAGCCTAATTTCAAAACACTATCCACAAGGGGCTCTTTACTGTTTGATATCTATGCCCTCTCACCTCTCTGTGTACAAAATAGTTGAAAAAAGTCACATAAAAATCTAGTGTCAACACAGACCATACTGGTATGCTTTCACAGAACCAACAAGGTTTCCAAGCAGACCAAGTGTGCCTTGGTCAGTCGCAAATTTCATACTAGGTAACATGGATACAGACAGACAAACAGGTGCTATCTTTATTAATCTTAGGAAGGCCATTTACAGTGTGAATCATACTTGACTAATTCATCAACATAAGAAGCTTTTCAAGCACAAATAGATCTCTGACTGTCTATCAGACCGAGAATTTATAGATAAAGTAAAGTTCAATGCAGTCTAGCAACAGTTACTTGCAGAGGTCACAAAGTTTCACTGCTGGTTCCCTTCTACTCAACATATTTGTCAACAATGTCATGTTAAACTTCCACAGGAACAGCCCAATTCAGCAATCAGAAAAATGTGCCAATACTAGTTTCCACAGGCTGGGCTAAAATGACTTTTTTCAACAAAGTAAGGTGAAATAGCTTCAAAGCTGAATAGAAAACATAGAGAAGTGCAGCAGACACAACCCCTCGTATGGGGGTGCGGTACAGTTTTGACACGCATTCAAAAACATGTTTTATAAACTGATGCACTCGCACTTTCTTCAGTTTTTTTGATGGCTGTGGGTGTTGCGCACTGTTTCATTCATCTAGCCCGGAATCATCGGACAACATAAATTATCTAAGAAGACTTCAGAGGAACCCCCTAATTGTTAACCAAAGTGTTTCTCACAGTATGCACCACTAAAATGAAATTTGCCATAATTGAGACCTAACGAAATTTGAAGAATCTATCCAAACTAAAACTCCAATTCCCTGTAGGTACGCCAGTATAGTAAGGCACTGAACTTTGGTTTCCAGCTATCATATATCCCCTAACTTAATTTTCACTACACATGTAGCAAACACTATTAGCAAAGCCACAACAAAACTGAAAGTATGTTTCCAAGACTCTAACCCCATGAACCCTTTCACAAAGTACTTAGTTCAACAACAGGATTATAGTTATTACCTCTTGGCACTGTAGCACAAAAATAATAATAGTAATAATTCTAAACTCTTCCATTTCTCACTCTTCAATATATACTGCTTTATCCCTCTGGTTAAGCATAGAGAATGTGACTGCATAACACTGATCAGTGCAAAATACAAACTGGTTCCTAGTCCAGCAAAGAATAATTTGCCTCCTATCTGTTCTCATTCATAAAGTTCTACACTAAGATCACAGCCCACCACCACTCTGTTCAGTGGAGGTCATAAAACAGCTAACAGCTTATTCTGCAAAGACTCCAAAAAAAACTTCTCTCAAGCAGAATGTGCCTTTTCGATCTTGAGCAGTATAACATACAGAAAAGCTAATTATGAAGTGCATCTTGTTTTCACAGACCATGACACATTCCAAACAAAATTAATATCTTAACTCTTACAATAAGCCACATGCTATTTTTTTCTTCAAACAACAAAACACATCTCTAATAGCTCTTACTCTACCATTATGCTACCAAATCCTTCTAAATCAATCCGTTTTCCCTTCTATGGTACCTAGAGCATTTTAATTTCTACCAAACCTCTTCACTGTGACTCACCTTCTTCTCCACTTTAAACTCACAGCTATATTTTCCAAACACCATACTGTATTTCTCTTCAAAAATTTCTCTTCGCCCTGTACTTTTCATTCTTTATTACCATTTTTTCTGCATGTACACTTGTACCTAAATTTTACATTCAGCTATTTCTAAATTATCTTGTCTGCTCTTCTTTATGAATCATATGCAACTGTTCTGTAATGATGAATGTATGCAACTCATGTGTTCTTGTAAAAACAGAGTGCAAAATACTAAACTCCAAAACACTGTGGATTTAAAACTGATAATACAAAAACATTGATCCAAAGGAAAAAGGCAAAACTACAAGAATCTTTTGTAACGAGCCCCCCTGCACCCCACCATACCATTGTAACTGCACATGCAAACTCCAATGTCACTCAGCCTTGGGGTAAAAAATATCTCCTTACCTCCAACTTTTAGTGACTGAATATAGCCTATAAGCAATGTTTGAAGTTAGCAAACTTGCTGTTTCTTCAACATTTAACTCTTTCCACTGGATATTTTATGAAGTGTGGAAAACATCCATTGTAATCCTCTTACAGAGAGGTGGCCCTACCTCTGATGTGTGTAACAAATGACTGCTGCAGCTGGAATTTGAACACCACCACTGCCAACCAAATGTCATGAATGTCACCACTGCCAGAAATTGTTACAGAGTCATTGACAACCAATGTGCTACCTGGATATGTGAGGGACAGGACCTATGGTCCTTGGATCCACTCTACTGTTCCAAGAAATTCTGCTGACCTTCATTTGGATGGTCTCTCAATTCAAATTACTGGTACCTGCAGGTTAAAGTAAAGAAAAGTGCACACAAAATCTGATGCAATAATCATGTCACCCAAATGCAACCTGGCTTCAAGGACATAAATGGAATATGCATTACTTACTGTGTATGGGTTTCTAACATCCATGCCCAGACTAGCACTACACACAGATCACTTACAGAGCTAGGTCTTTGGTCTAACACCCTAAGACCCTTATTCACCACTCTCTCTCTCTCTCTCCCTGTAAACCACAGTATCTTCCACTCCTCTTGCACATGGCAACAGCTTTGTAAACAAATTATTTTCACACACACACACACACACACACACACACACACACACACACACACACACACACACACACACATGATGGGCTGCACAATGGGGCAGAGGATAGCATTGTCATGTCACAACAGGTTCTGCAGTTTGAATCTCAGTTGGAGTACCTTTTGTATAGAATCTGCATGCCCTTTCTGTGTTCATATGGATTTCCTCCAGGTGCTCTGGTTTCCTCCCACATTACAAACACATGCAGTAAGTAGATTTAACATTTGGCCATAGGTGTGAGTGTGCATGCATGTGTGTCATATGGAACAACAGCTGCATCAAGGCAAGCCACGTGGTGGTGTGAACCTTGCCTCTAGATGACTGTTACTGTTAAAGTGACACCTGGACCCCATGTGCAAAAATGGAAAAAAGGAGTTGTAGATGCATGGATATATATATATATATATATATATATATATATATATATATATATATATATATATATATCGCACACACACAAACGCATATGTGTGTGGTATATATATATATGTGTGTGTGTGTGTGTGTGTGTGTGTGTGTGTGTGTGCGTGTGTGCGTGTGTGCGTGTGTGTGTGCGTGTGTGTGTATAAGACCACAGTAGAAACTACCAAGCCGATCACACTTCTAAAGAACTAGTGTGGTCTCCTTTAGGGCCGAGGAGAAAAAGGGAAACTCTATAGCCACTACTTGCAACTGCAAAATGCCTTCTACCCAGCACCTGCAGGGATGCATGGATCCCAAGCAAGCAAAAAAAAAAAAGACTCTTTAGGAAAGGAAAGCGTCCAGTCTGGTGGACCCAAGCCATAAACAAACAACAACACAAAAGGCTAGCTACTACAAGATAGAGCAAAATCCTTAAAGACACCCTACCCTCCTATATGTATCTGACCCGACACTTGCAGCAGCTGGAGGCCACAAAAGTTCCTCACCAAAAGGATAAAAGGTCTCGGTCTCAAAAATCTGTCTGCCCGACTGGAAAGAACTCAGCTTCTATTCAGTCACACACGTCGCTAGAGGTGACCTTGCCTTGACCTTACATACAAGGTCAAACATGTCAAGATATTGATGAATATGTATCAAATCAGAAAAATCATCAGATCCATCAGAGCCAGGGGCGGAGACTTAAACCCCGACACTAGGGGATTAATAGGAGGATGCTGAGGAGATCATCACTCCCCCACTCCTGGTGTAAAAATCCGTATATATGTGAGGCAGAGCACCGCTGGCCTTGTTCAAGAGAAATCTTTGACCAGGGAGATTGGGCTAGGCTTGTAAATGCCCTCGGGCAGATAGCCTAGTATGAACCTATGAACCCTATGAACCTATATATATATATATATATATAAAGGGTGGCCTAATGGTTAAGGTGTTTGCCTTACAAACACAAGGTACAGGGTTTGAGTCTCACAAGGGATAATTGACTAGGTTTAAAATGGCTCGCAAGGGCAGTTAGCCTAGTACTAACCTTTGAACCTATATATATATATATATATATATATATATATATATATATATATATATATATATACATACTAGATTATTAGGTGTATGACACTGTATTGAATGTACAGTGTCCCGACACACTACAGACTAAGAACATCAAATGCACTAAAAATGATATGTTCTGTGCATGCTCCAGGGGATTACCCTGGTGTGGAGTAAACTAACAGCAAATATTTTTGCAGGGGGCAAGCTCCCCACCACTAATTATATATACTAACTCTGAGACTGCAAAATCCCTTGGGAAAGGAAATACTATCCTACTCAGGTATTGTTGATCTCACACACCTGTCAATCCCCTATCTGTGTCGACAATTTGGAATTGACCTACTGTGTGTCGGGACACTGTACGTTTGATACAGTGTCCAATACCTATATATATATATATATATATATATATATATATATATATATATATATATATATGCATATATATATATATATATATATATATATATATATATGTATATATATATAAATGTACATACATATATTACACACACACACACACACACACACATATATATATATATATATATATATATATATATATATATATATGGCTCATCAGTCTGTTCCCACACAAAGCCAAAGGTAGTCAGATTATATCAGTTTTTCTCCTACACAGACAAGTAAGCAAGGTGTATATATATATATATATATATATATATATATATATATATATATATATATGTGTGTGTGTGTGTGTGTGTGTGTGTAATATATGTATCCCTCACTGGTAAGATCAGACCATAAACTAATCACACTGGATATTCACATCCCGACCCCACCCCCTGCCCAGAAAACCACAGTGAAAAACTTCTCTAAAGCAAATTTCACACTCCTCAAAACCGAGGTGGAATCCTTCAAAGCCCCTGGGCCTGTGGAAAATACGGCCCAGACCGCAGAATCCTTTATAAACGCATTCTATGGACACTTTCAGGAATGCATGGATCATGCAATCCCAAATAAACCAAGACCCAATCCTCCAAAGGCAGACGTCCTGTCTGGTGGACCCAGCCATAAACAAACTATACAATAGAAGGAGGAAGCTACTACATGACAGAGCAAAATCCCAAAAAGGGAAGGCATCTCTGATCAGTATTAGCAAAAAACTACGGGCACTCATAAAATCGTCTAAGGCCAGCTTCGAGAGAAAAATTGCACAGGACACTAAGGATAATCACAAGGCTTTCTTTAGTTATGTTAGGAACCTGGGTGGGAATTCCCAGATATGCTCAGAATTAGTCCAAAATGACAAAAAATACACCAAACCCACAGACATTGCCAACATCCTAGCTGACAGGTTCAGTGCAACCTTCCCCCCCCCCCCCACCAAAAGGGCAAATATCTATCCCAGCAGAGTGCTGCCCCCCTGACATCTCAGATGCTCAGGTAAGAGCCGCCTTCTCCAAAGCAAAAAACACAGCATCATTGGGACCAGACGGTGTCCTGGGCTGCGTCCTACATGAACTCCAAGGAGAGCTAAAACCAAACATAAAACTACTGTTCAATCTCAGCCTTACTACAGGATATGTACCCAAAGAGTGGCATACAGCAACAGTGGTCCCTCTCCACAAAGGTGGTACCTCAACGGATCCTGGAAACTATCGCCCCATAAGCCTGACTAGCTTGGTCTGCAAAGCTATGGAAAGGATCATCATGGACCTCATAAATAAAGATATTGGGGACATACAGACACTGGATCCTACCCAGTTCGGCTTTGTTAAGGGCAGATCCTGCCTCTTAAACCTGGTCGATTTCTTTGAAACAGTCACCAAGGCCATTGACGAGGGGAAGGTGGTCCACACAGCCTACCTGGACCTCGCAAAAGCCTTCGATTCAATACCCCACTTGGGCATTATAGATAAGCTCACCAGCTTAAATATAAACCCCTATATCACTAGATGGGTTGCAAACTGGCTCAAGGACAGAACCCACATGGTTAGAATTGCTGGAGCCATGTCAGACTCCAAACCAGTTGCAAGTGGCGTCCCACAAGGCTCAGTCCTGGGACCTCTCTTGTTCGGTATATATTTCTCGGAGGTACAGGCCAACACGGAAGGACTGTGGCTGACCAAGTTCGCAGATAACTGCAAACTGGGCACCATAATCGACTCTCCAGCCGACACAAGCATCCTCCAAAAGGGCCTCATATAAACAGACAACTGGTGCCAGAGCCATGGCCTCAAGCTAAACGCCAAAAAGTGTATAGTCATCCCCTTTGGCAAAAACAGTGCCCACAAATTACCACATAGGTGGTAATCCATTAAGTACAGAAGAAGTAATTAGGGACCTGGGGACCCAAGTTGACAGCAATCTCTCATTTGACAACCACGTGGCCAAAGTGGATAGAAAAACATTTTATATAGCCCACCTAATCATGAAGGGATTTACATCTAGATCAGGGAAGGTCATCGTGCCTCTTTACTCATCCCTCATCAGGCCCATAATTGATTACAATGCCCCTTTTGGGATGTACCTTACCAGACACCTGTAGCAACTGGAAAGACCCCAAAAGTACCTCACCAAGAGGATCAAAGGGCTCAAACAGATGCCATATGCTGCCCGGTTAAAGAAACTCCAGCTCTACTCAGTGGCATACCGCCTGCTTAGAGGCGATCTGTGCCTGATGTATAAAGCCATGTCCAACCCGGAATTAATGGACGTGCTGCACCTCAGAAAATCCAAATCCCATCGAGCTACGCGCTCGAGAGACTTGAACCTCAGCACTGAAATAAATAGGACATGCTGGAGGGACAGATTCATAACCCAGAGGCTCCCTTCACTCTGGAATAAAATCCCAGTCCAGGTTAGGCAGAGTCCCTCATTGACTCTCTTCAACAGGAATTTTGATGAGTGGATGGGAGATCGTAGGTTTACCCCGGGTATCACTTCTGTGTCACTGTTAGACAGAGGCACAGTATACTAACCTCGAAAAAGGGCATAGCAAAATTAATTTAAAATGGGTGGCGAAAGCCAAACACACTCTGGCTAGGCTTATAAATGCCCTAGGGCAGATAGCCTAGTATGAACCTATGGACCTATGAACCTATGAACCTAGAGAAAGGCTGCAATGCTACACAGAATTTCCTGCCATAGGAAGAATACATCTTGGTTTCCAAATATGTTACCAGTATAAAATAACAGTAAAAAGGTACATAACATCTTTAAATAGGTTTTCTCTCTAGCAACCATTCCCCATTCACCACAATCTGGACCTCCAACAATTTTACTTTCCAAGGGGTAGGTTACACCTATTCAACATATAATCATGTTCAGAAAGATCATGGAAGCTGTGCATAGCAGTGAAACAGTTCACCTAGCATTTCTTAATCTGGCTAAAGCCTTTGCCATGATTTGTTGTGCTAGTCATACCTCTCAAAATCTCAGTGTAAGAAATCTGGACAAAGCCAAAAATAATGGCTGGATAAAGGCCTAAAATAGTGGCACATTTTAAATATTGCTCTTATAAACTTTAAAAAAATTCCTAGTATAACAGGTTTTACATTATTATGTATTTTCTGAAGATCATGAACTCTGAAACTCAAATATCTGTCATTGTTCAGTATTATTCAGTGACATTAATCCTCAATGATTTGCCAGAAAACCACAAATTGTATGAGAAACAGACCAAAAATATGAGGCAAAAATCTGGACATTCTGGGAAAATCTGTACAGTTGACAGGTGTGGTGCTAGTGCTTTATTGAACTAGCACTTGTGACTTAGGCAGATTCAAAAGTCCTAAGCAGAAACCCTTATATTTTGAAGTGAATAGCAAACTGGTTGCAGACATAGCACACACAGTTAAATTAGCTGGAAACACTTCAAAAAGTAAAAAAAAAGATGCTCAGTGGTGCCCCCTCCTGGCTCCATGCTAAGTTTATTTTTATTCAATATCTACCCCTCTGACCATGAAACCAATAAATCAGACCTATGGCTAACTAAATTTACTGATGATTGAGAACTAGTTGTTTTGGTTGTTCACTCCCAATGTCACTGCAACTTGGTCTAGACCTTGTAAATGCCTGTTTTTACATAGGTCAACAAAGATTATGAAGAAGTTAGTGGGAACAGACACTGTACTGCTGTTGTTACTGTATACCTTATCAGTCAGGTGGAGGTTAATATAGGTGTAGGTGAATAAGCCAAACTTTCACCTAAGGGGCTTTATGCCCTAGTCTACAAACCAGACCCTGGAACAAAATTTGTTGGGGGTTTGAGGAGAAAAGAAGATCTATTTTAATCCAGGGAATAGATCAAGACATTGCATTCTAACCACGAATACTGACGAATTATCACATCTTATTAAAAGGAAAAGAATCTTAAAAATGTTGATGTTAGTAGAAG
>NC_056725.1:91485595-91573095 GCF_019279795.1 Protopterus annectens
CCCGGGGATCACATCACGTCAGTCTCCCTGCTAGACAGGGGAACAGGGAAGTAAATATTCTGGGAAGAAATAGCCAGGGAATTGTTATGGCTAGGCATGTATAGGCCTTAGGGCCGATAGCCTAGTACCAACCTATGAACCTATAAAAGTAAGCAACTAGTCTGTAAGAGTGGCGTTTGGTATTATTGAACAGTGTTACGATTAAGCTGCTGCAGCGTCAGTCTACGGGGTTTCAACAACTGCAAACCAGTCGCTTAATGCTGCTAATGGCAATCGTTGCTGTAATACCACTCCCTCCTCATCTACCTTAGCTTTTTGAGTATGTTGTTTTGCAAAGGTGTTTACACCAGGTATTTCCGCTCAGGGCTCAGACTCTCTCTCAGCTGGCATGATATTTCTGAGGGGGGCGGGCAGAAAACTACTGACATAACTAACCTCCATAAAAGTCCTTGGTCAGATTGCTAGACTGCCAGATTGTTGCTGAAATGGCCATGATAAACTGCTGTTGTGTACATTATGGCTTTTTGCTACAATTTGACATGAAGTTTTTGCTAGATTGTTTAAAAGACCTATGATAGCTGTTGCAACAGTTTATTACACACAGTCATTATAAGCAGCCACAAGATTGTAGCTGTTAAGTGTGTGTGTGTTTGTTTTTTTTTTTTTTTTAAACCAGAAAACAAAGTAGACTGGTTGTCAGACTGCTCTTTGGCTAGAACCCAGGCATGGTAGGGCATAGCAACATACAGTATGTATACTTGTTTACTTTTTTTTTTTTTTAAGTGTGAAACCAAATAAAGTAAACTACTTCTACAGACAATTAGAATGCGTCATGGTAATTTACACGTGAAGATATATACACTTGATAGTCAAAAGAAAAACAAATGTATATATTGTACAGACAATTTAAATGTGTGTAGCAATGGTGATTTTTTTAGGAGTGGAAATAATTGCAATTAATACAGTTTACATAAAGAAGTCATAAGTGCACAGCTACCTCTCCTTAAAGTATGACAGTTTGGTGGTAGTAGACAGGTGCTCCTTTTAATTTGTTTAATGCATCCAGAGTGTTTCAGTTGACCATTATCAGCTGGCACTTAATTCCAGGTGGCTGTCTTTGGCTTATTAAATGCTCTTTCTCCTGTGCATGTTTTGAATTGTGGTCTTGTAAGCGTTCGTCATTCCTCTCGACTGTCTCTTTGTGTAGTTAGTCTGTTTGTTTTATCTGTAGTCTTGATCTCAGTGGTGGGGAGACAGTGTTGCATTTTATGAGCAAAGGAAGAATGTTGCTCTTTTGGTTGCTAGAAGCAAGTTAACTTTTTATAAAAGCTGGCAGTGGTGTGTCTGCAATAGGACTAGTAGTGCAAAGCAGCTGATTTTTTTATTAATAGTAGTGTATATTTTAAGTATTTGCCTTAGAGTGGAGAGTTAACCGGGGCAGTCCATATTCTACTTGTAGGATTAATACATTCTTGGCTATAGCAATATGTTCTGTAGGGGTAAGTAGATGTGATTAACTTGG
Organism: Protopterus annectens; assembly: GCF_019279795.1. NCBI lineage: Eukaryota > Metazoa > Chordata > Ceratodontiformes > Protopteridae > Protopterus > Protopterus annectens. The sequence goes on from NC_056725.1 coordinate 91,487,118, forward strand.
AGCCCAGTTGCATTTGGTATAAAGGGGTAGTTTATATCTAGTGAAAGTGTGAGGTTTGGAGTTTTTCCTGTTTCTTTGTCCAGTAACTAGTCATAACTGGTTACCTTTTGTGTCTCGACTGCAAGTTGATGGGTTTAGGAAGCTTGGATGCCTAATATTTGACTTAATTAGCTTATTTTGAAGCTGGCCAGTGGCACAAACTACAACAAGCTTTTACACATTGTTGTCAGAGTGGTGGTGGTTGATATTCTAGTATTAAGGTATCTGAATATAATTGAGTTAAATTACAGACGTTGTTTGGCTAGGTCATTAATGAAGAGAGAAAGTAGTGGCCCTAACACAGCTGCTTGTGGTACTGCAATATTGACAGTAGCTTGTGTGGATAAACTTATTTCTTACATGTATCTGAGAAATGGCTTCTGAACCAAGATAAAGTTGTTGTGTCTTTCGGCTTTTTCCTGGTTAGGGGTCGCCACAGCGGAACTCCGGTCCGCTAATGATTAGCAGTAGATTTTTACGTGCCGAGTTGCCGGCCCTGACGCACAACCTTCAACGAAGGTACGCCCATTCATGCATGTCTCCACACAGAAAATGCTTTAGCTAAGAATCGAACAGGACATCGTCTTACTGTGAGGCGACAATGCTACCGCAGCACCACCACCGCAGTATTGAACCAAGATAAAGTAATCAGACCAAAGTTAAAATTGCTAACTGTATACAGATGTTATGATTGTGTTGAAAGCTCTTGTTATATCAATAAAGTTGTCCTTGTTGTTGAATCATGTCACTGAAAATGGAGTTTGCTGTGTATAAGTCTGCTATTGTCCTAAGAGTTTCTAAATCAATGTTGCTTGTCGCAGAGAAGTCTGTATTTATTTATATTTTCCCAGAGCTGCTTGTATATTAGCTTATCAAAGATCTTAATTATAAGACAAAAGCTATGGGCCTGTTTTCACTGTGTTCTTTAGGGTTTGTGTTTTTTTAAGAGGTATGTGTTTTCATGCAGTTTCAGTGGCAGAGAATTGTACTGTTCATGCTAAGCCTGTTTTCATTGCAAGATTGTATTGTTTAGCAAACGGTTCTCTGTGTTTGTGTTATTCTGGCTTACGCTTCTGTACACAGGGAGAAGAGATGTTGCTATTCTACTTTTACTGAGCTGTAAGGCTTGCTCGCCTACCCAGAGTAAATTAAACTGTCTAGATAGCTACCCTTTGAACCAAGACACATGGGATTCTATTTTCTGAAGGCATGACTTTTACAGTAAACTATGTGTGAAGGAGCAACAGATAAAGTAGGTTTATTAGAGGAAATTTCCACCTTCACAGTTTAAACTGCATTACAAGGTGTCCTTTCTTCTATGATTTTAATAATTAAAGGAAATGACTGGACTGGCTTTCTTGGGGAGTGAATGACTGGAGTGGCTTTTTTGGGGACTGACCTACCTGTGGGCATGGCTCATAGGGGTGTTTCATGAGTATGGAGTGGGATGAGCTTAAGGGGCGCCAGAGTACTACTTCACCTAGGGCGCCATATCAGCTAAGGCAGGCCCTGAATGGCTATCACTATTTGTGCTATTTTATTTCAATATCTATAATCATTGTAGAAGTAAATAAGAAAACAGTATGTGCACTGACAGGTTTGAACAGTGTTTATGGTAACTGAAGAGAAATAGCCAAGTAATGGAACACTGGATTGGCTGGGGAGGTTGCTGCAGGAGGGACTGCTTTGGGGGGGGGGGGCAGTCTATTACCCTGCCTTTGTCCCAAACAATAACTGGTGCCAGAATCATGAATTGAAACTAAACTCCAAAAAATACATTATCGTTTCCATTGGGAAGTCATCTACTCCCGGGAACTGCCAAACTGACAAAACTCCCTGAGAACTGACCCAGTTGTTTGGCATTTAGGAACTTGTGTGTACAGTGACCTAACTTTTGGCCAACGTGTTCCCAGAGGCATAAAATCTTTCTATATTGCACAACTTATAAACAAATTGACTGTGACTAGATCTAGAGATGTTATTGTCCCCTTTACAAAGCCCTCATTAGGTCAATTATTTTGTATACTGCCCACTTTGGCATGTATCTCTCCAGACCCATGCAACAACTGGAATACCCACAGAGATACCTTACTAAAAGGATGCAAGTCCTAAACAATAGGTCTTGCATGGACCACCTCAAAGATTTATCACTATACTCAGTATCCTACAGAGTGCTTAGAGGTGACTTGAGTATGGCTTACAAAGCAACCTTCGACCTAATACTGATGGACCTACTGAACATCAGCAAGTCAAATGGCATCAGAAATACTCAGTCCAGGTATCTAAATTAAATGTTGTGGAGAGATGCATATATATATATATATATATATATATATATATATATATATATATATATATATATATATATATATACCACAGAAGCCACCACTGTTCCAGAACAGACTATCCATTCAAGTAAAACAAAGCTCATCCCTGTTCATATTCAAATGCAACTTGGATCTAAGGATGGGTAATATAAAATGTGCTGTAGGATTGCCCCTTGTGCCACTAATGGATAGAGGCATTTTCTAAATGCTGCATCCCTTACATGGGTCCCCTCAAATTATCTATGGTATGATCACAGTTATTCTCACTAGGGCTAATGTACAATTAGCAGCCATGGGAAAAGTAAGACCAATCAGGAAATGTTAATTCAAGCACTCAAAAGAAAATGTCCTCCAAGTGAACCTATGTTGTGGTAGTAAATAGTTTAAAAAAATTGCCCTTTTTAGATCACTAAGTGCCCATCTCTCTCCACCCCCCCCTGTGAACTGTGTTCTTTAGGGTTTGTGTTTTTTTAAGAGGTATGTGTTTTCATGCAGTTTCAGTGGCAGAGAATTGTACTGTTCATGCTAAGCCTGTTTTCATTGCAAGATTGTATTGTTTAGCAAACGGTTCTCTGTGTTTGTGTTATTCTGGCTTACGCTTCTGTACACAGGGAGAAGAGATGTTGCTATTCTACTTTTACTGAGCTGTAAGGCTTGCTCGCCTACCCAGAGTAAATTAAACTGTCTAGATAGCTACCCTTTGAACCAAGACACATGGGATTCTATTTTCTGAAGGCATGACTTTTACAGTAAACTATGTGTGAAGGAGCAACAGATAAAGTAGGTTTATTAGAGGAAATTTCCACCTTCACAGTTTAAACTGCATTACAAGGTGTCCTTTCTTCTATGATTTTAATAATTAAAGGAAATGACTGGACTGGCTTTCTTGGGGAGTGAATGACTGGAGTGGCTTTTTTGGGGACTGACCTACCTGTGGGCATGGCTCATAGGGGTGTTTCATGAGTATGGAGTGGGATGAGCTTAAGGGGCGCCAGAGTACTACTTCACCTAGGGCGCCATATCAGCTAAGGCAGGCCCTGAATGGCTATCACTATTTGTGCTATTTTATTTCAATATCTATAATCATTGTAGAAGTAAATAAGAAAACAGTATGTGCACTGACAGGTTTGAACAGTGTTTATGGTAACTGAAGAGAAATAGCCAAGTAATGGAACACTGGATTGGCTGGGGAGGTTGCTGCAGGAGGGACTGCTTTGGGGGGGGGGGGCAGTCTATTACCCTGCCTTTGTCCCAAACAATAACTGGTGCCAGAATCATGAATTGAAACTAAACTCCAAAAAATACATTATCGTTTCCATTGGGAAGTCATCTACTCCCGGGAACTGCCAAACTGACAAAACTCCCTGAGAACTGACCCAGTTGTTTGGCATTTAGGAACTTGTGTGTACAGTGACCTAACTTTTGGCCAACGTGTTCCCAGAGGCATAAAATCTTTCTATATTGCACAACTTATAAACAAATTGACTGCGACTAGATCTAGAGATGTTATTGTCCCCTTTACAAAGCCCTCATTAGGTCAATTATTTTGTATACTGCCCACTTTGGCATGTATCTCTCCAGACCCATGCAACAACTGGAATACCCACAGAGATACCTTACTAAAAGGATGCAAGTCCTAAACAATAGGTCTTGCATGGACCACCTCAAAGATTTATCACTATATTCAGTATCCTACAGAGTGCTTAGAGGTGACTTGAGTATGGCTTACAAAGCAACCTTCGACCTAATACTGATGGACCTACTGAACATCAGCAAGTCAAATGGCATCAGAAATACTCAGTCCAGGTATCTAAATTAAATGTTGTGGATATATATATATATATATATATATATATATATATATATATATATATATACCACAGAGGCCATCACTGTTCCAGAACAGACTATCCATTCAAGTAAAACAAAGCTCATCCCTGTCCATATTCAAATGCAACTTGGATCTAAGGATGGGTAATATAAAATGTGCTGTAGGATTGCCCCTTGTGCCACTAATGGATAGAGGCATTTTCTAAATGCTGCATCCCTTACATGAGTCCCCTCAAATTATCTATGGTATGATCACAGTTATTCTCACTAGGGCTAATGTACAATTAGCAGCCATGGGAAAGGTAAGACCAATCAGGAAATGTTAATTCAAGCACCCAAAAGAAAATGTCCTCCAAGTGAACCTATGTTGTGGTAGTAAATAGTTTTAAAAAAATGCTCTTTTTAGATCACTAAGTGCCCATCTCTCTCCACCACCCCCCCAGCCTTCAACATCTTCCAGTGCCTCTGGGTCCAGAGAGGAGGAGGAAGGGTTACAACACTTTAGATAGAGTTGTTTACTCATAGCAGGAATATAAGCCCAATGTGACAGATAAAGGTTTCACTGTGGTCTTTAATCCTACTAACAGATGTCTGTCAAGAATTAAATGACCAGGCTAACAGTAACTGATTGTGTGACTAACTGCTTCTTGATAGTCCCCCACCAAAACTGTTTTGGGTAACTGGGAAATGTGGTCTGATTCTTATTCAAATTCTCACATTGTGTTACATTAGTTGCCATTTAGCAGTCCTTTCCTTCTGTTTCTAAGAATTCTTGGAAATGTCCAGGCTCCTTGGTATTCTACTGAGTACAAGCTCATGCTGTCTGGGTTGCCACGGTGGTGCAGCGGTTAGCGTTGCCACCTCACAGCAAGAGGTTCTCTGGTCCGATCCTCGGCTGGGGTGCCTTCTGTGTGAAGTCTGCATGTCCTCCCTATGGTCGTGTGGGTTTTCTATGGGTGCTCTGGTTTCCTCCCACATCCCAAAAACATGCTGTAGGTGGATTGGACACTCTAAATTAGCCCTAGGTATGCGTGCATGTGTGTGCCTTCTGTGGGAGGTTGGGCACTGGGCTGGCAACTTGACACCATAAAAACTCCACTGCCAATCATGAGTGGACAGGTGATCCACTGTGGCAACCCCTAACTGGGAAAAGCCGGAAGAAGACAAGCTCATGCTCTCTCTGTTTCATAAGGCTGCTGGTCAGCAAAAACATTTATTCCTTTCCTAGTTTTACTAGAGAATGGTCTACTCTGTATGATAAAAAGAAGGTTGAAAAACTGATATGGTGCTCTGCTAGCATATTACTGTCTACTGCATGAGTTCTACATGCATGGTAACATACTCGCCAGCAATTAAATAAACAAAGTCTACAAGTGCAGAATTTTTCTGACAAGTTGCAGCACAGTATCACATGCCTAACTGAAGGAAGGTCAGCGCATTCCCAGGTCATCCAGACGTTGTAAATGACAAGAATATATGGCTATTTTCAACAAGGAGCAAAAGCCATTTATGTACTAAATACATATGCATTTTATTACAATATTATGAGCAAAGAAACATTATTAATTTATTGTTTGAAAAGTGGGTAAATGGCCTGGATAGCTGACCTTTTACACCCATGACCCAGACCAAAGCCTGAAATACAAAAAAATAATAAAGACATTTACAGAAAAATAACAGATATAAACCAATAGTGGACATTAAAATAAGAATGTATAAGACTGCAATTAGAATATCAGGAACAGTTTTTCTTTTTGAGTATACATTAAATGATAATCTAGAAACACAGTGGCATCCAAAAAAAATAACAGGTAACAAAACAAAGTGTTGTGAAATGAATGTAAGATAATTAGAGGGGAGAATAAGTCATCCTAAGATCCCTGCACTGAATGCATAGTGATGTCTGGGAAAAAGATCGTCCAGTGAGTTTTTGAAGTGGGTCATTTTTTTTTTTTATTTCTGCAGGGCATGGGTTCCAGATAGCTGGGGTAACCTTGAAGGAATCACATTCAGCTGTTATTATACTAAAAGCATGTGTTCTCTTAAGGTGCCAGGCATCCTGAGCTTGAGATTTTAAGTAGCAAGCTCTAGGACTATATAAGAATTTTTGGACAACAGTTAAAACAAAGCAATTTATATAAAAACACATAGCAGAAGAGCATCTCTTTGTGAGATAGGTAGCTGGAATGCTTCTTAGAGACAGATAATAATGTTCCCTTGGACCTGACAATGAAATAAAATGACATTTTTATTAAGTGCGACTTATAATGACTCTGTGTTATAGAAGGATCATGGGAAAATTAAAAGCAAGATGTATTCAAATATGAAATAAAGAATATCTTCCCTGTTAAGCATCTATCATTAGAAGAGAGGTACAAAGTATATTTTAGCTGAGTCAAGACTTCCAACTGTAACTTCAGTATGGGGAACAAATGACAACAAAAGGACTTGGCACACTCTCAAGTATCTATGCGAGGTAATTTAGAAAATCCATTGATTACTGGGCACAGAGTGTGAGAATTATTTAATGCACAAGTTAGACCTTTGCACAGTGGCGGATGCATGTGTGCCAGTTCATCCAAAGTTCAGTGATTTTAAACCTTATGAAACATGAAACATGATGCCTATAGCAGGGTAAAAACATCACTTTATAGATACAGTGTTTATGAGGGGGCATACAACAGATAGCAATGTCCCATTAATTATTAATTCAGATTAATTCAGGCTTAATATCAGAGCTTTGGCCAGCTAACATCTACCTGAAAGCTGGACATATAAGTGAATTTAAGTACACTTTTATCTGCTCTTTTGCATATAGTACTGCATTTATTTATTTATTTGTGTTTTTCACTGAATATTAACTCAACTGAAGTTGTGGCTGTCTTTCTACAGAGTACTTTTTAGAATTTCTGTGTAGCCATTGATATCAGTGAGGGGGGGGGGGAGTTTCAGCTCATCACTGACATTCTGTCTTGTCTTATAAAAGTGGTACATTTTGAGTTATCTCTGCTTAATATCAGAGCTTTGGCCGGCTAACATCTACCTGAAATCAGCTGGACGTATAAGTGAATTTAAGTAAACTTTTATCTGCTCTTTTGCATATAGTACCGTATATAATTTATTTATTTGTGTTTTTCACTGAATATTAACTCAAATGAAGTTGTGGCTGTCTCTCTAGAGTACTTTTTAGAATTTCTGTGTAGCTATTGATAGCAGTGGGGGTAGTTTCAGCTCATCAATGACATTCTGTCTTGCCTTATATAAGTGGTACATTTTGAGTTATCTCTGCTTAATATCAGATCTTTGGCCGGCTAACATCTACCTGAAATCAGCTGGACATATAAGTGAATTTAAGTACACTTTTATCTGCTTTTTGCATATAGTACTGTATTTAATTTATTTATTTGTGTTTTTCACTGAATATTAACTCAACTGAAGTTGTGGCTGTCTCTCTACAGTTAGTTCCCCACCCACCCTCCCTGTTCTTGTTTTGGTGTTAATGTTGGTGGCATTGAATTTGCCCGCACTTCTTGTAGATTTGTATTTGGATACTCCTTCTGGGCCCATCTCATTTGCTCACTCAGCTGAGTGCAGTGAGATCATATTCTGATTTCAGGCACTCCTACTGAGAGCATTTGGGAAGGACAACCCCTGCAGCATCTTAATCCTGCTCTGTTCCCTCCCTCAAAAAAAAAAAAATATATATATATATATATATATATATATATATATATATATATATATATATATATTTATTGTATTCAGCTGCTCTTACTGTAACTGTCTTAGTTGCTCTTCTGCGTGCTGTTATCTGTTCAGTGGCTCTTACTCTGCACTTATTACTGCTTGTTAGTGGCCTTCTAATCTACTGCCTTCTGCACTTGTTTTTTAGTCATTTGTTAATTTAATTGCATTTATTTGAATTGTATTTGCCATAGTGTTGCTACACACTCGGGTGTGCTGGCCTGCACTACAATTTGAATTGTATTTACTGCTTTTTTAGCTGCTTTTCTGTAACAAAAAAAAATTCTAAGCTTGTTTCCTGCCTTTCCTGTAACTAGTCAAGTCCAGATACAGACTTGCTATATCCAGGACTGTTGGTAAGCTTCTGAGCCCCCAAGCCTTTCTGTGTTGGAGGGAAGCCTTCTAGCTTATCAGTGGGAGAGGTAAGCACTAGGTAGCCTATCTACCATGGGAAGAGTGGGTTTTGGCCCTGAAATTGTAGTTCATTGGTCGTTTGGGCAGTTTTTCCATCTCTTTCTAATTTCTGGTTAAAAGCCAGTTTTGCATTTGGTTTCTGCCTTTCCTATAACTAGTGTAGTTCAAGTACAGATTTAAGCACTAAATAGCCTATCTACCAAGGGAAGAGTGGGTTTTGGCCCAGAAATTGTAGTTCATTGGCCATTTGAGCAGTTTTTTTCCATCTCTTTCAACTTTCTGGTTTGAAAGCCACACTTGTGCCTGTTTTTCGCCTTTCCTATAACTAGCCTAGCCCAGTTACAGAGTTGCTCTATCCAGGATTGGTAGTAATCTTCTGAGCCCCCCCAAGCCCTTCTGTGTTGGAGAGAAGCCTTCTAGCTTATCAGTGGGAGTGGTAAGCACTAGGTAACCTATCTACCACAGGAGGAGTGGTTTCTGGCCCAAAAATTATAGTTTATTGGCTGTTTGGGAAGCTTTTCCATCTCTTTCAACTTTCTGATTTAAAAGTCTGTGTTTGCGCTTGTTTCCTGCCTTTCCTGTTACTAGTCTAGTCCAGGTACAGATTTGCTGTATCCAGGACTCTTTGTAAGCTTCTGAGCCCCCCAAGCCTTTCTGTGTTGGAGGGAAGCCTTCTAGCTTATCAGTGGGAGTAATAAGCATTAGGTAGCCTATCTACCACAAGAGGAGTGGTTCCTGGCCCAGAAATTGTAGCTATTGGCTGTTTGGGCAGTTTTTTTCCATCTCTTTCAACGTTCTGGTTTAAAAGCCTCACTTGTGCTTATTTCCCACCTTTCCTGTAACTAGCCTAGTCCAGATACAGAGTGGCTGTATCCAGGACTGTTGGTAAGCTTCTGAGCCCCGCAAGCCTTTCTGTGTTGGAAGAAAGCCTTCTAGCTTATCAGTGGGAGTGGTAAGCACTAGGTAGCCTGTCTACCATGAGAGGAGAGGTTCTTGGCCCAGAAACTGTAGTTTATTGACAATTTGGACAGTTTGTCCGTCTCTTTCAACTTTCTGGTTTAAAAGACCACATCTGCTTTTGTTTCCCATCTTTCCTTCAACTAACCTACTGGGTAGCACTAGAAAGCCTTAAACTGATACAAGCCTTCTAGCTTAGAAGAGAGACTTTGGAGTGATTAAGTATCAGTTTTCTGTACTTTCTTGCTGTACTTAACTGTTTTCCACCTAAACGCAGGTTTTTCAGCATTTATTGTGATTTAAAAGCTTGTTTTTTCACATACTGTACTTATTTGACTGCCTGCACTCTTAAAAAGTTGCTTTTTGTTTAAATAATTTGTTTAACTGTTGTAGGCTACACATTAAAGTGCAATAGCCTTTTCTGATTATTTGTAGTCATTTAAAGCTGTTTTAAGTGTATTTTTTACTGTTTTTGCCTTATCTTTTCAAAAAAAACAAACAAAAAAATCCTACCTTTCTAAGCTAGTATAGTCCAGTTTTCAGGCTAGTGCTAAATTCAGGGCTGTGATACTAGTTTCTGAGTTGCCCATACATTACTTGGATAGAAGAAAGTTTCTCTGTTCACCTGTGAGAGAGGGGAGCTTTGAGCAACTTATCTGTCCCTAGAGGAGTGGTTCCAACCCAGAAGTTAGTAGTTTATTGGCCATTTTGGGCTCATTTCTATCTCTTTCATTTCTCTATTATAAAAAACGCATTTACACGGTTTTGCGCACCGGGCAGTGCCGGTTAGCTACGGTTAAATTATTCCTGGCTCCACTAAGTCTCCTCTTCAGTTTTTCCCTTGAAACTAGTCTAACTCTCAACCTAAGCACTCAAAAAGCATCTTACAGCCCAGCACTTGCTCAGACCTAATAGCAAGCACTAATATACCCTGACACTGATTGCACAGCAGGGCAAGGCTCTTTATTCACCCTTCACCAACCAAGCGACTAAGCAGCTCACCCTACTATTCAGGCAAGACCAAAGGGCAACTTCAGGTGCACTCTCCAGTCCAGTTGGTGAATCTGGGTATCCTGAGGCAATGTTACAACTGCCTCATGTACACAGACAACCCTCTCCTCCTACCACAAAACACTAACATATGCAAGAGATGCAATTATACAGCCAAACTGGAAGCTAAGCTGTCTCCACCCAAGACTGGAACAGACAGTCAAGAGGAGAAGGTTAACACTTGCATCACACCTCCAGCCACACACAGACCTACTAAAACAGCACTGGCAAAAAATACATATAAATACACAAAATCATACTCGGAGGCTCTAAATAAAAACCTGCAAAAGCAGAGACCTCCAAAGCAGACATCCAAACAGCCTGCACTTCCGTCACCAACCAGACAACACATAAAACACAAAATCAGTGTGCCGCACAATCACAGCCCTTAAGGCAAAATAACATACCTAACACACTAGTAACAGGTGACTCTATAGTCAGGCACACTGACGTCCCACTCACTAGGCTGGACAAATAGAAGGTTACTGTTAGCTGCCTGTCGGGAGCCAGAATTCGCCACATAACACAAGCACTCAGGTGACTCCAGAACAAGTACAAATATGACTCTGTCATTGTTCATGTTGGTGTGAATGACCTGAGACGTACCTCCCTGGACTACATGAAAAGAGGCATGGAAGAGCTCTCTGATCATGCAGCCCAGGCTGGTATGACCTTGACCCTGAGTAGCATCCTGCCCTCACCAAGAATGATACCTCAGTATAAAGAAAAAATTATCAATTTCAACAATTGGCTAAGCTTCTGGTGTCATTCAAAGGGGATCCAGTGTCTGTCAGCCTGGGATGACATGCTCGACAAGCCACGTTGCTTCGCAAGAGACAGCTTGCACCTGTCACCCCTAGGATTTTGAATACTGGCTAAAGCTCTTGCTGCCCCCATAGTGCCTTTTTTAGGCAAGGTTCAAAAGTCAAACCCACCTCCATTAACAGCACAATTAACAAAAAAGTGAGGGTTATGCTACTCGACTCCAGGAGTTTAAATCTCAAAATGCACACACTCGAAGCACTCCTCAGTATGGAGAACGTCAACATCTGTGCAGTAATTGAAACCTGGTTCAAGGTTCCAGAGGGCACCCCAGCACTACCGGGCTACAACTCATACCACATGTTTTGGCCACAGAACATGGACCGAAACACAAAAGGAGGGGGTGTATTCATATTCATCAAGGATACCTACACCTCCAGGTTAGTGGCGCAGCATGATACCTCTGAGATCATCCATATGCAACTAACATCGGGCAAATCTGCAATGCAAATTGTGGCCTGCTACAGATCACCCTCCATGACCCAGTACCACCACTCCACCTTTCTGGAGACACTGGAAAACAGGAAGGTCCCACCGAACACCCTGATATTGGGTGATTTCAATTACCCTACCATTCAGTGGGAAAACTACTCGAGTACAAATTCCAAGGCCCAGCACTTCCTAGAATCCATCAACTCAAATGCCCTGGATCAGCTGGTAAACTCCCCTACCAGAGATGAAAACTTATTGGACCTGGTCATCACCAACATGGGTGACAGGTGTTCCACACCTGAGGTCAACCCATCACTGGTTAGATCAGACCATAAACTAATCACTCTGGATGTCCACACACCACCACCACCCCCAACTAAGAAAACCACAGTAAAAAACTTTTCTAAAGCAAACATCACCTTACTTAAGACAGAGGTGATAAGTTTCACAGCCCCCACGCTAAAGGATAACGCTGCCCAAGATGCAGAAACCTTTACAAATGCACTCTACGAGCACCTACAAGGATGCATGGATCGTGCCATCCCTAGCAAAACCAAGACTCACTCCTCTAAGAGAAGGAAACCAGTTTGGTGGATCCCTACAATGAACAGGTTATACAATAAAAGGAGGAAACTAGTTCAGAAAAAAAGCAAATCTCAAGAAGGAAAGACATCCCTGATCAGTATCAGTAAGAAACTAAGGACCCTCATGAATCATCCAAGGCTAACTTCAAAATAAAAATAGCCAAGGATTCAAAAGATAACCACAAAGCCTTCTTTAGTTATGTTAAGAATCTAAGTGGCAACTTGCAGATATGCACTGAACTAGTGCAAAATAGCACAAAATATACTGAACCTATGATATTGCCAACATCCTGGCAGATAGATTCAGTGCAAACGTCACCCCCCTCTCACCTCCAAAATGGCCCACAACAATACCGGAAAAGTGTAGTGTCCCAAAAATCACAGATGCACAGGGGAAAACAGCCCTTTCAAAAGCCAAAAACACAGCATCAATGGGACCAGATGGTGTCCCAGGCTGTGTCTTGCATGAACTACAGAACAAACTAACTCCCCACCTAAACACGCTGTTCAACCTCAGCCTCTCCACAGGCTACATGCCCATAGAATGGTGCACAGCAATAGTTGTTCCTCTCCACAAAGGAGGGGCCACAACTGATCCTGGTAACTATTGCCCCATAAGTTTGACTAGCCTGGTCTGCAAGGCTATGAAGTGCATCATCATGGAATTCATTAGCAAAGACACTGGGAACCTCCAAACACTTGACCAACCCAGTTCGGCTTTGTTAAGGGCAGATCATGCCTACTAAACCTGGTTGACTTCTTCGAGACAGTCACCAAGGCCATAGATGAGGGAAAGGTGGTTCACATAGCCTACCTTGACCTTGCCAAGGCTTTTGACACCATTCCCCACTCAGGTATTACAGAAAAACTCACCAGCCTGAACATAAACCCCTACGTCATGGGATGGGTTGCCAAATGGCTTACAGACAGAACTTACACGGTAAGAATAGCGGACTCCAGGTCTGACTCTAAACCAGTCACAAGTGGTGTCCCACAAGGCTCAGTCTTGGGACCCCTACTGTTCGCATATACTTCTCAGAAGTACAGGCAAACACAGGAGGACCATGGCTAACCAAGTTCACCGATGACTGTAAACTGGGAGCCATAATTGACTCCACGGCTGACACGGACATCCTCCAAAAGGGCCTTACTGAGTTGGACACCTGGTGTCAAAGTCATGGCCTCAAGCTAAATGCCAAAAAATGCATAGTCATCCCATTTAGGAAAAACAAAACACCCACGAATTACCACATAGGTGGCAACTCCCTTAATACAGAACAGGTAATAAGAGATCTCTCCTTTGACAATCATATTGCCAAAGTAGTTAGGAAATTATTCTATGTGGCCCATCTAATTACTAAAGGGTTCACATCTAGAAATAAAGAGGTTATAGTGCCCCTCTACTCGTCACTCATTAGACCCATCATAGAGTACAATGCCCCATTTGGGATGTACCTCACAAGACACTTCCAACAGCTGGAAAGACCACAAAAGTACCTCACCAAGAGGATTACTGGCCTCAAACATATGTCCTATGCAGCCCAACTGAAAAAAACTCTGGCTGTACTCAGTGGCATATCGCTTACTCAGAGGTGATCTCTGCCTGACTTACAAAGCCATGTCCAACTCACAATTGATGGATATGCTCCACCTAAAGAAATCCAAGTCACTGCGAGCCACCTGCCCTAGTGAGCTAAACCTCACCACAACAATAAATAGAACATGCTGGAGGGATAGATTCCTGTCACAGAGACTCCCCATGCTTTGGAATAAAATTCCAAATTACATCAGGCAGAGCCCCTCACTAACACTCTTCAAGAGAAACCTTGACGAGTGGATGGGTAACAGAAAATACACCCCTGGGATCACTTCATTGGCTCTGCTTGACAGAGGATCAGTTAATTAATCAATGGGGTGGCGAAAGCCGACACACACTGGCTAGGTTTATAAATGCCCTCGGACAGATAGCCTAGTACCTACCTATCAACCTATGACCCTATGAACCTATGAACCATTAGGAATGATATATAGTCACATACATCACTGGAAACTGCAGATGGTGTTCAGTACACAGAGTCTGCATAGATATATTCGGGAATAAATCTGAAGGCTTTGACTGTTAGCAACTTGCCCAGAGACATCAGCAGTATAGTTTGAGGGCATGAAACCCTGTGGTATGTGATTCCTATAAAATGTCTTTCATGCACCTTAAAATAGGAATTATTGAACTCCACAATGGCAATTCTAACATGCTCACAGAGTGAGTAAAGCATTATGATTTAGGAAAGTTCTGTGATCCAACAACAGTAACCACTGCGGCTCCAGGGGTAGCCTGAACCATAACACTTTATAAATGTTAGAGGTACAGTCGGGGCAGTAGCTCATAAGACCATCATTAGAGGGAGAAATATGGAATAATAGGATGGGATGAAAGAGGAGACATAGCCCAAAGATATGGTGATGAGACAGTGTGCGGAGTAATGGGAGCTGCAGGCAGGGATAATTTTTCTGTGGGGAAAGACATCATCCGACCCATGAAGTTTGTGCATTTTTTAATATAAATTTGCACATAAGGTTGAGATAGTGAGAGACAAGCAAAAGGTAAATGGGTGTCAGAACTGGGTACCAGGACAGAATGCCAGTGAGGACATACAAATTGGATCACATGGCACAATAGATGGTTAAAGCTGGAGGAAGCACTCAAGAAGACAGCATCCAAGTCAAGGGATAGAAATAAAATGACTCATGTAGTGTCCAACAGAAAAGAATAGCATACAATTCATGGATATTCAGACAAGATAGAGCAGAAACATAGACGGTGGAGGAGAAGGTGGGATAGTGATATCTGCTGTACAGCAATGGTGATCTAGGAAGGGCTGCCTCTGACTCAGGTGTGGTGCCAGTATCCAGACTGGAAGCCAGCAAGACTGTTAAAGAAATGGTATCCCGGAGCAAGGCTTCACATATTTACTTAATTACACATTGCCAGATGTCAGAAACAGATGGTACTAGCTGTGCAAAAGCGGCTTCAGCTACTGAGTCCAAGCATGCTGTCTCTCAGTTTTGGGGGTGCAGCTTTTTCCCACTGTGCTTTCTAGGAGGAGACTCTTGGAGAAGACTATTTCTATCTTATGCTCCCTGAATATTCAGGGTGGTTGCCTCAGGTGCAGGGGAACACAATGGGCATAAGAGGATTGGTAGATCATGCCATGTCCTAGCACCTTATGAAGCAGGACAACATACTGAGAATGGTACAGATAAGAATGAACAATCTTAACCCTCTCAGCCACTTGCCACTCCTTGTTCCTCCTGCATGTTTTCCAGCTAGCTTGTTGATGCTCCTCTCCTCGACTGGAATACAGACAATGGTTATTCCAGAGTACTGCACACAGTGCTACTCTCCCAGTATTAAAAGAAATCAGATACAGTGCTGGCTGCCCTAAAATGATGGTACCACTGCAATTGGAATATCTACTCTTCTACAGTGACTATATATTGTCTGCCAGATGATACACATAGCAGCCCATACCAATGATGTTAGGCATAACAACAATCACAGGTATCGTCAGTACACTGCTACAGTAAAGTCTCCTCTGACTGACCATACAATAGTATCAGTAACCATGAGTTCAATGACAGTACTGAACAATTAAATGGAATATCATAGTTAACAGGATAACCGCACACTAAGTAAGGACTTGGGTACATTAGTGTAGTCCCTACTGTTTTCACTCTTCTGGGTGCTGGGGCTGGCATTACTTGAAGTTGTTATGGCACAACTTCATTCACATGTTTTGTATCAACAGTCTTTAGACTGAAAGATGAATACACTGGTTCATTTAATCGCAGTGTGTTGGGCTGTGCAAGACAGTGGCACACTTTCGGGGGCGGTTGCCCTTTTCTGCACTGTGGTGTTACCAAGGCATTGGTATATATAATTTAGGGGTATGGGGCCAAGACCATTACACAGGGGGTATAGGGGGCTTAACCCCTGAAAAAAAGTGATTTTATTTTGTGGGGTTTTTTTTTGTTTTTCCATTTATGATTTTTGGAGCTGAATTTTTGGAAAAGTGTAAATCGGAATGTTGTCAGTTGACAAAAATTAGGAAAACTAGTTGTTACATATATGCTGAATTTGATGCCTGGTTCTGTATATGCCAGTCCTACTATGCAGGTCAACTGTCAGGCCCTCCTACACATTTATTTTTTCTAAAAAATGCATATCTGACATGGGAAGTCCTGTTTTCCTTTGCCAGGAGCATGATAGCCCAGTTCTCTCCATGAAGAAGCACCTTACCTAGCTGACATCTTTTACTATATATATATATATATATATAACTTATCCTGAGTGCAATGGCTACCCACACGAGCCTGAAATTCCCTAAAAGCAGAACACATCTTTTCTTATGAATATTGGTAAATAACAACATTATGCACCTCGTATAGTACACATAGTATTAGATGTAGCTGACCGTAAGAGACCATATATTAATACTTGTGCCAGAGTCCGTAGATCATGCATACAGTTTCTGGTTTCATCCCATTCTATATCACTCTCTGTTTTTGCAGTTTAGAGACATTCTTGTTTTTTTTGATGAGTCCATTTAGATGCACATGGTGTACAAAGCAGGTGCTCGTCATCCAGTATGGACCACAGTGTGTCAAACATAATGAAACCTTAATATGGACTGCAAGCTACTGAAGATGGTACTGTTACCCACCACAATAATTATTCTTAACTAGCCAAAATGTTGCATGTTTGAATACTATGCTATTACATTTCAAGGATGTCACTGAGATACATACTAAGCTGTTATATTAAATATAGCTCCAGTATGCATTACATGTTGCTGTTTGTCAATAGCCACTACAAGTCACAGGAAATTATGGCAAGCTGCACAAAAACACAAAGCTTTGTTAAGGTCAAAGATAACATCATGCAACACAGTTCAGCAGAACAGAATAATTCCCTTTATTGCAAAGAACAGAGGCACATGGGAAACTATGCTATCTCCTTGTACACAAGAAACTTCATTTTTTTATATTATAATTGCTTCTAGGTAGAATATTTTGCATCTGTTAAACTATAGCCACTGGCTAATTAGAGATGAACACCTTTGTATTATTCTGCTTAATAAAAATATGAAAACCCTTTATTTGTGCCCATCCATATGAAGTACAAGTTATGAGCTTCCATGTTGGAACTTTCTACTCTGGTAATATTCTTGTAGGCAGGAAACAGAAAATCAAAACAGGCCTAAACTGTAAGGATCCATCCTGAAACAAGATGGATTCCAAACAGAAAAGATTACGTATACACTGAACATTTTTCTTATTTTTCACTTCTCCTGCCTATGTCTGCCATGAGGCAAATGAAGGAATGGTCACAGAGGTTGTTAAGCACACTCACTGAGTAATGTTATATAGCTTGGAACATTAATACACTTGTGTGGCAAGTATACAATTTTGGACAAGTTATTTGCATCTTGCAGGTGTACAGAGGGCAGTAGTAAGTGGCTGACAGAGTTACGACAATACTACTGATTAGGACTGATGAGGAAACCACAATAGTGTTACAGATATTAACTGAAGGCATATATCCTGCAAGGTAAGCTACACATAAATGTTCCACTGTGATTTCTGAAACCTGGTTGTAGTTTTGCCTAGACAAAAAAAACACACACACACACACACACACACACACACACACACACACACACACACACACACACACACACACACACACACACATGCACATAGTAAGAACAATTATGCACTTGGGTGTCTTGGTCCTCCCTACTTCCATACTTATGTATATAAATTTCAACATCATACAACTTGCAGTAAAGGTTAAAGAAAATAAAACAGTAAATCTTTGTCATTATTGAGTTAGAAACAATGTTGATAATGATTTTCTATCAGAAAAAGCAACTGATGACTTGCAACTCTTACAGCTGTGTTCAACAAGTTGCTCTTCATCCACATCACACTCAGTCGCTGGTCAGGGATCCACATTTAAAAATTCAGTTTGTGGTGTGTATATTTACTATTCATTTTCTAGGTGGTCACATAATACGGAAGCACCGCAAGACTCTAATGTACTCTTTTCCTCTGATGAGTTAACCTCATCTTAGAAAACAAGGGAAGCCACAGTTTAAAAAAAAAGTCTCGCCTAGGGCTCTGAGAGTTAAAGAACCCTAGCATCATAGAATTTGCAAGGCAGAATCAATCAATGGGCCACAATCACCTTGCCAATACTCAGTGTCATAAGGTGCCTCCTGCCTCTAAGAGGACAAAACGAGTCAGCAAGATAGGCCCAAGATGAATTTATGGGAACCCATCAAGTTGTCAAGGTTTGCCTTAAAGGAAATGTAGAAATCCCTGTTTTGAAAGAGAGAGAAGATTATTCCAGAGATGAGGAAAACATTGAATAATAAATATGTCTGTCCAGCAGCATCTCAGTTTTAGGAGTTCAGAGAGGGCTGTTGAATAAGGAACCAGGTATATCATTGGGGTGCATACAGGTGGTGCTTTCAGCTTTAGAAAGTACAGTTAGGACATGCTTCATACTAATCTTTTGAGGGGGAAGACACACAGGAATTAGTGGAATTTTAAAAACTGTTTCTGGGTGTGAAGTTGAAACTAAATATATCTACAAGTATATTAGCAATATCTTTACAGATGGAGCAGATAATTCAAAATTATTATGAATTAAATCAGAAATTTATGATTATTCCTAGCTTTAGATGATAATTTTAGTTTGTGCTTCATTTTTGTTTTCTTTATGGTAACTTACAGATTTTTGTTGATCTTTTAAAAAGAGTCTTTAATGATAGTCCACAGAGCATTTTAATATTGCCATTCCATAAAGGTGGATTATTTTACATATTATCTGATTCTGAATGGGACTGCTTGAGTTAAGCTATTTGTTACACAACAGAAAAATGTATTGGCATAAGTGGCAGTTGATTCTGTGTGGGGCTGGAAATCTTGACGTTGAATTTTGACAGCTCAGCATGTACTTTTAATAGGCTTGTTTTTTTAAGTCCATGAAGCTAGAGGTGTTTGCTGTGTTGGGTTTAGATGGCATAAAGGAGAAGATTACTGATCTGTGATTGGATTTCACCAACGGTGAGGATACTATACAAGTAGTGCAAATAGGTACTATGTTAGTGAGCAAGGATTACCTTTTCTGAGTCAAGTGTCACAGCACAATTGGAGTTAGTTGTGGGAGGCCATAATTTCTAAGTCAGTGTTGCAGGTGGTCTTGGCAAGATAGTGCAGGCCTATAATTGCATGGTAAACAATATAAGATACATTGCCTAAATAAAGCCTTAGTCCACAATGCCATGGGTGGAGGTGACCCCTCCACTGTTCTGACAGAAGCATACTTACAATACCTGGTGATGATGTTAGTACTACCATGCCAGCCCATTAGGCTTAAACTGTGAGCTTTGGCCAGCTAAGACCTGTATGCAATAAACTGAATGCATAAGTGAAGTTAAGTAAATCTTTATCTGCACTTTTTTCAAATAATACACAATTTAAATTAATTTGTTTGTGTTGCATTGAGCAATATCTAGCTGGAAGTTGTGACTCTGTTTTTTCAGTTAAGGCTTGTTAAAAAACCTGCATAGCCAGTGATAAGTGGGGGTAGTTTACTTCATTGTTATTCGGTTTCAGTCTTATACAAGTGGTACAGGGAATTATTTTCTGCTTAAACTGTGAGCTTTGGCCAGCTAAGACCTGCATGCAATCAACTGAACACATAAGTGAAGTTGAGTAAATCTTTATCTGCACTTTTTTCAAATAATACACAATTTAAATTAATTTGTTTGTGTTGCATTGAGCAATATCTAGCTGGAAGTTGTGACTTTTTTTTCAGTTAAGGCTTGTTAAAAAATCTGCATAGCCAGTGATAAGTGGGGGTAGTTTATTTCATTGGTATTCAGTTTCTGTCTTATACAAGTGGTACAGTGAATTATTTTCTGCTTAAACTGTGAGCTTTGGCCAGCTAAGACCTGCATGCAATCAACTGAACGCATAAGTGAAGTTAAGTAAATCTTTATCTGCACTTCTTTCAAATAATACACAATTTAAATTAATTTGTTTGTGTTGCATTGAGCAATATCTAGCTGGAAGTTGTGACTCTGTTTTTTCAGTAGGTCTCCACCCACCCTCCCTGTTTTTGTTTTGGTGTTAATCTTGGTGGCTTTGAAACTGCCCGCCCCTCTTGTAAATTTGCACTTGGATACTTCTCCTGGGCCAATCTCATTTGCTCACTCAAAAAAAAAAAAAAAAAAAAATTATCTGCTTTTACTGTATTTGTGCTTCTTCCTACTTTATTTTGCTTTTGCTTCATCTTAAAAGTACTCAGTTGTATTTAGTACTGCTTGGTGTAACTCATTCTAAGTCTTTTAGTTTAAGCACTTGGGCTTCAGACCAGTTGTTTTACATTAAGAAGGTTTGTGGTCTGCACTGTAGTGGCAGAACAGGTAGCTTACATCCTTCTAAGTTGGGAACTGCTGATTGAGGGCTCAGTGTCTGTTATTCTAAAAGTGTATTAATTCTGGTTTAAGCACTTGGGCTTCAGGCCAGTTATTTTACATTAAGAGGGTTTGTGGTTTGCACTCTTGTGGGAGGAGAGGCTGGACTCTGCCCTTCTGAGCTGGGAATTTCTGGTTAAAGGCTTATAGTGCCTGCATATTTGAACTGCTTCTTACTGAAATTGGTACACCTTGTTTGCTGTAGCATAGACTAGATCCAGGCCTGCTGAATCTAGCTTTGTTTGTATAACTTGAGCACTAATCCAGGCATTCTTTAAAGTATTCAATTGTATTTATTACTGCTTGGTAGTAACTTGATTAAAGTGTAGCTATCATTCTAAGTCTTTTGGATTAAGTACTTGGACTTCAGATCAGTTGTTTTACATTAGGAAGGTTTGTGGCCTGCACTGTGGTGGCAGGACAGGTAGCTTACATCCTTCTAAGTTGGGAACTGCTGATTGAGGGCTCAGTGTCTGTTATTCTAAAAGTGTATTAGTTCTGGTTTAAGCACTTGGGCTTCAGGCCAGTTATTTTACATTACGAAGGTTTGTGGTCTGCACTCTTGTGGGAGGAGAGGCTGGACTCTGCCCTTCTGAGCTGGGAATTTCTGGTTAAAGGCTTATAGTGCCTGCATATTTGAACTGTTTCTTACTGAAATTGGTACACCTTGTTTGCTGTAGCATAGACTAGATCCAGGCCTGCTGAATCTAGCTATGTTTGTATGCTTGTTGTTTGTTTGCTTGTTATTTCCCTGAAATGCTAATTCCACCTAAAACGTGGCTTTTCAGCGCTTCTGTGGATCCCTAGTGATATCTGCATTGCTTACTGTACTTATTTCATTGTTTCACTTGAAAAAAAGTTACTGTTTGTCGTTTTTGCATTTAAGTTACCTGTAACACAGTCGCAGGCTACACACTCAAGTGCGCTAACCTACTCTGTGTATTTAAAGTAATTTAAGCTCTGCATTTCTGTTTCTAAAAAAAAAAAACACAAAAACAATTCCTTGTTTTCCCGCCTTTCTGGACTAGTCTAGTCCAGTTTTCAGGCTTTGCTGAATCCAGGACTAAGGTAAAGGTTCCTGTGTTGCCCATATCATGCTTGGATAGTTAGGTGGCTTCCTTGTTCACTGTGAGAGAGGGAACTCTGAGCAACCTATCTGTCCCTGTAGGAGTGGTCCCAGCCCAGCAACTTGTAGCTCATTCGCCATTTTTGGCTAATTTCTATCCTTTTTGATCTCCCTGGTATAAAAACCGATTAGCGTGGTTTTGCACTTGTATGCAGCTCAGCAGGCTCCTCGTGGTGCCCTGCAGGGTCCTACAAGCGGCCGAGAGACAGAAGAGAGAGACTTTGGACTTGATTAAGTATTGTTTTTGCTTGTTGTTTCCCTGAAACGCTAATTCCACCTAAAACACGGCTTTTCAGCACTTCTGTAGATCCCTAGTGATATCTGCATTGATTACTGTACTTATTTCTTTGTTGCACTTGAAAAAAAGTTACTGTTTGTCGTTTTTGCATTTAAGTTACCGGTAACACAGTTGCAGGCTACACACTCAAGTACGCTATCCTCCTCTGTGTATTTAAAGTAATTTAAGCTCTGCATTTCTGTTGTTTCTGAAAAAAAAACCACAAAAAAATTCCTTGTTTTCCCGCCTTTCTGAACTAGTCTAGTCCAGTTTTCAGGCTTTGCTGAATCCAAGACTGTGGTAAAGGTTCCTGTGTTGCTCATATCATACTTGGATAATTAGGTGGCTTTCTTGTTCACTGTGAGACAGGGAACTATGAGCAGCCTATCTGTCCCTGTAGGAGTGGTCCCAGCCCAGCAACTTGTAGCTCCTTGGCCATTTTGGGCTAATTTCTATCCTTTTTGATCTCCCTGGTATAAAAACCGCTTAGCGCGGTTTTGCATGGGTTTGCGCACCGCGCAGCGCTGTTTAGCTGGGTTAAACTATTCCAGGCTCCACGAAGTCTGCACTTCAGTTTTTCACTTGAAACACTTCAACCCAGCACTAGAAATAAGGCAATTTAAGACCGGCACTTACTAAAACTAGCATTAGCTTACAGCTTGCACTTCAGCCCTATACTCAGGAAGTATAAGGCTCTTTACTCATCCAATCAGCAATACAGTCCCAATCATCTATTCAGGCATGTTCAAGGGACAGCTTCAGGTGTGCTCTCCAGTCCAGCTGGTGAATCTGGGCATCCTGAGGCAATGTTACAATTGCCTCATTTACACAGACAACCCCCTCCTCCCCCCAACCAACACAAACATATGTGAGAGATGCAGCTACACAGCCAAACTGGAGGCTAAGCTCTCTCAACCCACGACTGGATCAACCAATCACAAGGAGAAGGGCAACACTAGCACCACATTACCAGACTCACATAAACCAGCCATAGCTGCACCAGAAAACAACTCTCAGAAACACGCAAAAACATACTCGTAGGCTTTAAATAAGAACCTGCCTAAACAACAGAGACCTCCTAAGCATACACCCAAGTAACCCCGAAACCAGGTAACACATACGTCACGTCAGTGTGCCAAGCAAAAACAGCCCCTAAGGCTAAATAACACACCTAACACACTAGTAATCGGTGATTCTATCATCAGGCACACAGATGTCCCACACACTAGACTGAACAAGGAGAAGGTTACCGTAAGCTGCCTGTCGGGTGCCAGAATCCGCCACATAACACATGCACTCAGGTCACTCATAGGTTCATAGGTTCATAGGTTTATACTAGGCTATCTGCCCTAAGGCATTTATAAGCCTAGCCTAAAGTTTTGTGGCTTACGCCACCCCTTATGTTAAAAAATACTGTGCCCATTAGTTTGTTGTGCCTCTGTCCAGCAGTGACACAGAGATGATTCCCGGGGTAAACCTATGATCTCCCATCCACCGGTCAAGATTTCTCTTGAACAGAGCCAGCGAGGTGCTCTGCCTCACATGGACCGGGATTTTATTCCACAGCATAGGGAGTCTCTGGGTAACAAATCTATCCCACCAGCATGTCCTATTTATATCAGTGCTAAGGTTTAAGTCGCTTGCTCTAGTGGATCTGGTAGATTTGGATTTTTTGAGGTGGAGCATGTCCATTAATTCCGGGTTGGACATGGCCTTGTATGTCAGGCACAGGTCACCTCTGAGCAGGTGGTATGCGACTGAATAGAGCTGGAGTTTCTTCAGTCTGGCAGCATATGACAGATTTTGGAGTCCCTTTATCCTTTTGGCGAGGAACTTTTGGGGTCTCTCCAATTGCTGCAGGTGTCGGGTGAGATACATCCCGAATAGGGCATTGTACTCGATCATTGGTCTGATAAGTGAAGAGTACAGGGGAACAATGACCTCACTTGATCTGGATGTAAATCCCTTCATGATCAGGTGGGCAATGTAGAAGGTCTTTCTAACCACTTTAGCAATGTGAGTGTCAAAAGAAAGGCCACTGTCAACCTGTGTCCCCAGGTCCCTGATAACCTCTTCTGTGCTTAATGGATTGCCACCTATATGGTAGCTTGGGGTTACCTTGTTTTTCCCGAAGGGTATGACTATACATTTTTTGGCATTTAACTTCAGGCCATGGCTCTGGCACCAGTTTTCAGTTTCCGTGAGACCCCTCTGAAGGATATCTGTGTCCGATGTACTTTCCACTATGGCTTCAGTTTGCAGTCATCTGCAAACTTTGTCAGCCATAGTCCTCCTATGTTTGCCTGTACTTCTGAGAAGTAGATGCCGAACAACAGGGCGCCAAGGACTGAGCCCTGTGGGACACCACTTGTGACCGGCTTGGAGTCTGACATGGCGCCAGCAACTCTAACCCTGTGGGTTCTGTCCTTTAGCCAATTTGCAACCTATCTTGTGACATATGGGTTTACATTTAAGCTGGTAAGTTTCTCTATAATACCCAAGTGGGGTATTGTGTCGAAAGCTTTTGCAAGGTCAAGGTAGGCTGTATGGACTGCCTTTCCCTCATCAATGGCCTTGGTGACTGTTTCGAAGAAGTCGACCAAGTTCAAAAGGCATGATCTGCCCTTGACAAAGCCAAACTGGGTCAGGTCCATTGTCTGCAAGTCCCCTATGTCTTTGTTTATGAGTTCCATTATGATCCTCTCCATAGCTTTGCAGACCAGGCTTGTTAAGCTTATGTGGTGGTAATTACCAGGGTCCGTAGAGGCACCGCCTTTGTGGAGTGGGACCACAGTTGCCGTACGCCACTCCTTGGGCATGTATCCTGTGGTAAGGCTAAGATTAAACAGCTGCCTTATATGCGGGTTTAGTTCCTCGTTGAGTTCGTGTAGCACACAGCCGGGGACACCATCCGGTCCCATTGATGCTGCGTTTTTAGCTTTAAAGAGAGCAGCTTTCACCTACGCATTTGAGATGTCTGGGAGGCTACACTCCACTGGGATAGTTATCTCTCCTTTGGGGAGAGGGGTGAAGTTTGCACTGAACCTGTCTGCCAGTATGTTGGCAATGTCTGTGGGTTCAGTGATTTTTGTATCATTTTGGACTAATTCTGCGCATATCTGGGAGTTCCCACCCAGGTTTCTAACATAGCTGAAGAAGGCCTTATGATTGTCTTTTGAATCTATTGCAATTTTTCTCTCAAAGTTGGCCTTGGATGATTTTTATGAGTGCTCGTATTTTTTTACTAATAATGATCAAGGGTGTCTTCTCTTTTATGGATTTTGCTCTATCATGTAACAGCTTTCTCCTCTTATTGTAAAGTTTGTTTATGGCCGGGGTCCACCAGACTGGACGCTTGCCCCTGGTGGAAAGAGTATTGGTTTTATTAGGGATTGCCTGATCCATGCAGTCCTGGAGGTGTTCGTAGAAGGCATTTGTAAGGGCTTCTGCAGCTTGGATTGTGGTTTCCACTGGCTCGGGGGCCTTGAAGGATACCACACCAGTCTTGAGTAGTGTGAAGTTTGCTTTAGAGAAGTTCTTCACTCCACAACAAGTACAAATATGACTCTGTCATTGTACATGTTGGCGTAAATGGCCTGAGACGTACCTCCCTGGACTACATGAAAAGAGGCAAGGAGGAGCTCTCTGACCATGTAGCCCAGGCTGGTATGACTCTGACTCTGAGTAGCATCCTGCCCTCACCCAAAATGATGCCAGCATACGAAGAAAAAATGATCAGTTTCAACAATTGGTTAAACTACTGGTGTCATTCAAAGGGGATCCAGTACTTGTCAGCCTGGGATGACATGCTTGACAAGCCATGTTGCTTCGCCAGAGACAGCTTGCACCTGTCGCTCCTGTGCTTTCAAATACTGGCCAAGACTCTTGCTGCCCCAATACTGCCTTTTTTAGGCAAGGCTCAAAAGACAAACCCACCTCCATAAACAACAATAATAAACAAAAACTGAGGGTAATGCTGCTCAACGCCAGAAGTCTAAACCTCAAAATGCACGCACTCAAGGCTCTCCTTAGTATGGAAGAAATTGACGTATGTGCAGTGACAGAAACCTGGTTCAAGGCTCCAGAGAGCACCCCAGCACTACCAGGCTATAACTCCTACCATACCTCTAGGTCCCCAAACCAGGACCAGAACAAAAAAGGAGGGGGTGTGTCCATATTCATCAAGAACACCCACACCTCCAGGTTAGTAGCACAGCACGCGGAATCTGAGACGATCCAAGTGCAATTGACAGTGGGTAAATTGACTGTTCAATTTATAGCTTGCTACAGATCTCCCACCTTGTCTCAGGACCCTCACGCAGCATTCCTGAGAACATTAGAAAGTATGAAGATTCTACCCAACACCATGCTACTGGGTGACTTCAACTATCCAAACATTGACTGGGAAAAATACTCAAGCTCAAACGCCATAGCCCAATGCTTCCTTGAGTTTATAAACTCAAACGCCTTTGAACAGCTGGTCACCACTCCCACAAGAGGTGACAACATACTGGACCTGGTCATCACCAACATGAGGAACCTATGTTCCACACCTGAGGTAAACTCGTCATTGGTAAGATCAGATCACAAACTAATCACACTGGACATCCACATCCCGGCCCCCCCCCCCCCGCCAGTCAAGGAAATCAAGGTAAAAAACTTCTCTAAAGCCAACTTTACACTCCTCAAGACCGAGGTGGGAAGTTTCAATGCTCCCAATCAAATGGAAAATTATGACCCAACGGCAGAATCCTTTACAAGTGCATTCTATGAACACCTTCAAGAATGCATGGACCAAGCCATCCCAAGTAAAACCAAGACCAACTCTTCAAAAAAGAGGAAGCCAGTCTGGTGGACCCCGGCCATAAATAAACTTTA
This sequence comes from Protopterus annectens, assembly GCF_019279795.1. Lineage (NCBI taxonomy): Eukaryota > Metazoa > Chordata > Ceratodontiformes > Protopteridae > Protopterus > Protopterus annectens. The sequence goes on from NC_056725.1 coordinate 91,514,144, forward strand.
CAACAGAAGGAGGAAACTCCTGCAAGATAGAACAAAATCCCAAAATAAGAAGGCATCTCTGATTAACATCAGTAAAAAACTGCACTCCCTCATTAAATCATCCAAGGCCAACTTCGAAAGAAAAATAGCCAATGACGCTAAGGATAACCACAAGGCCTTCTTTAACTATGTCAAGAGTCTAGGGGCAAACTCTCAGATATGCTCCGAGCTAGTGCATAATGGCCATAAATACACTGAACCAACCGACATTGCCAACATCCTGGCTGAGAAGTTCAGTGCAAACTTCACCCCCCCCCTCCATCAAAGGGGCTAGCACCCATCCCAGAAGAATGTGGTGCTCCAGATATCTCAGACACACAAGTAAAGACAGCCCTTGCAAAGGCCAAAAACACAGCATCAATGGGACCAGATGCTATCCCAGGTTGTGCCTTACACGAGCTTCAAAATGAACTAACCCCCCCCCCCCATCTCAAATCACTGTTCAAACTCAGCCTCTCTACAGGCTATGTACCCAAAGAATGGCATACAGCAACAGTCGTACTACTCCACAAAGGTGGTGCCACAACTGACCCTGGGAACTATCGCCCTATAAGCTTGACTAGCTTGGTCTGCAAAGCCATGGAATGCATTATCATGGGGCATTAACGGGGACATTGGGAACCTCCAGACACTGGACCCCACCCAGTTCGGCTTTGTTAAAGGCAGATCTTGCCTCCTGAACTTGGTCAACTTCTTCGAAACAGTTACCAAGGCCATAGATGAAGGGAAGGTGGTCCACACAGCAAATCTGGACCTCGCTAAGGCGTTCAACACCATCCCACACTCAGGAATCATAGACAAACTCACCAGCTTAAATATCAACCACCATGTCACGAGATGGGTTGCCAATTGGCTCTCAGACAGAACCCACACGGTAAGAGTGGCAGGTGCCATGTCTGACTATAAACCAGTCACAAGCAGAGTCCTACAGGGCTCAGTCCTGGAACCCATCCTGTTTGGTATATATTTCTCCGAAGTACAGGCAAAGGTGGAGGGACTGTGGCTAACCAAGTTCGCAGATGACTGTAAATTGGGTGCAATAATTGACTCTCCAGCTGACACAGACATCCTGCAAAAGGGTCTCACAGAGACAAACACCTGGTGTCAAAGTCACAGCCTCAAGCTAAATGCCAAAAAATGCATAGTAATCCCATTTGGGAAAAACAAAGTACCTACAAACTACCACATAGATGGGAATCCACTAAGTACAGAAGAAGTAATTAGGGACCTGGGTACCCAAGTAGATAGCATGCTCTCCTTTGATAACCACATAGCCAAAATGGTCAGGAAATCCTTCTCTGTGGCACACCTTATCACAAAGGGTTTCTCATCCAGATCCAAGGAGGTGACTGTGCCCCTTTACTCTTCACTCATTAGGCCCATAATAGAGTACAATGCCCCATTTGGGATGTACCTCACTAGACACCTGCAACAACTAGAAAGACCACAGAAGTACCTCACTAAGAGGACTAAGGGCCTTAAATAATTACCCTATGAAGCACGACTAAAAAGCTCCAGCTCTTCTCAGTCGCTTACCGTCTGCTCAGAGATGACCTATGCCTGACCTATAGGGCCATGTCAAACCCTGAACTAATGGACATGCTTCACCTCAAAAAAACGAGATCCCTCAGAACCACTTGTTCTAGCGACTTGAACCTATGTACAACAATAAACAGGACATGCTGGAGGGATAGATTCCTGTCCCAGTGACTCCCCTCACTCTGGAATAGAATCCCAATCCATATTCGACAGAGCTCCTCTATGACCCTCTTCAAGAGAAATCTTGATGAGTGGATGGGTAATCGTAAGTTCTACCCTGGGATCACTTCAGGAGCCCTGTTGACAGAGGCCCAGGTTACTAATCTAATGGGGAGGCGAAAGCCATCACTCTGTGGCTAGGCTTATAAATGCCCATGGGCAGATAGACTAGTATTTACCTATGAACCTATGTGACAGCATATGTTAATGTTTGCATGTGTTCATAATGGACAGTGTTTATTGATATTTCCATTACATTTAATCTATGTTCCACAGCAATGCTACAAGAACCTAAGGTTTCCTTTAAGCATCTCTAAAATACAACATCCATGAATGTGTGGGCAGTTCATGTGGTACAAAAGCAGGCATGAACACATTTACTGTAGTCTGAGCAGTATTATGATTGTCTGGTCTTCATATTTTGGGTAGATCACATGCATCTCATGACACAATTGCTGCACCAAAGCAGTGAGCACAATTACTGTATTCTGAGGAGTATTAACATTGTCTGTGCATCTTATTTCATGTACATCACATGTAAGTCATGACAGGATTAATGCACCAAGGGGTGATCACATTTACTGTGGTCTGAGCAGTATTAACATGGTCTGTGCATCATACTTCATGTATATCACATGTATGTCAGGACACCATTGCTGCACCACACAGGACTTGCTGTTATATTGTGATTTATAAGACAGCTGAGGATGTGCACGTGAGGTGTGGATTAGTCTTGGATGGGTCTTGTACATCTCAGTGTCTTGGCATGGTGGTTGCATACTGCAGGTTCTTTTACCATGTCTGGGAATGACACACACATTATGGAAGCCACATATTTAAATGAAGCCAAGGCAGCTGAATCCTCTCATGAGAGTAAAGTACAGTTGTGTACACTTATCATAAATGTAGATGTTCGAGTATTCACTGTTGCAGTCATTACATTTGGGTAATCTGCCTGCAGGTTGCCCTCAGTCAGCCTGATTAACAAAGTCTTGGGTCCTGCATCGGTTGCTGTCCCTTCTTCCATGATGTCAGGTCGTCAGGGGTATAAAACTTACAGCTGACACCATTACATCAGTTTTTCTTGCCCCAGATGTCAGGTGCCCTCCTAATGAGGAGCAATTAAACATAAAAACACAAGGGTATACCTCCAACAGAAAAGCAAATGCACCAAAAAGGCTTTTAAGCATTGTAAAGAAAAGTAGAGGTATAGCCAAAAGAAGTTAGGGGGCAGGAGGGAGGGTAACCAGGACTGCAACAGTGAATACACTCGAACATCTACATTTATGGTAAGTGTACATAACTGTACTATGTTCTTCGTGTTTCACTTTTGCAGTCATTACATTTGGATAGATTCTCAAAGCTATGGTTGGGAGGAGGAGTTTAGATAGCATTAGGGCCAGCAGGACTGCAGTGGCAAAGCCAACTCTGGATTTAGAGAAAATTGGCAAATGATAATGCTTGGTGAAAGTATGTACAGAACTCCAGGTAGCATTTTCTAGGATGTCCCTGGTAGGAACACCTCTGAGAAAGGCTGTAGAAGTAGATGCAACCCTGGTGGAGTGAGGTCTGATCCCCTGGGGGATAGGTTTTCCATGGTGCTTATAGCAGAAATGAATGCAATGGCTTATCCATTTAGAAATGGTTTGTTTTGAAATAGCCTTCCCCTCTGCCCCTGCAGCAAATGCTACCAGCAATTGTTCAGATTTTCTTTGAGGTTTTGTCCTGTCCAAGTAGAATCTAAGTTGTCTGTGCACATCCAAGGAATGCAGAATCCATTCTCCTTTGTTCTGTGGATTGGGAAAGAAGGTTAGCAAATGAATGGACTGATTAAAAGCCACACTGGATACCACCTTGGGCATGAAGGATGGATTGGTTCTGAGTGACACCCTGTCCACATGAAAGATGGTGAAAGGCTCCACTGCCATATGGGCCTGTAATTCAGATACCCTTCTAGCTTAAGTGATTGTTAAAAGGAAAGCTGTTTTCCAAGAAAGAAATTTTAGGTCTGCAGTAGCAGCTGGCTCGAAAGGAGGTAGAGTGAGTTTCTCCAATACAAAGTTAAGGTCCCAGGCTGGGGTTGGAGCTCTCCTGGGTGGTCTCAAATTTTTGGCCCCTCTGAGGTACTACTTAAGCAGTGGATGAGAGAAGAGGGGAGGTTCTGTGTTATAATGAGCTGAAATGGCTGAGGCATGGATTTTAATGGAGGAAAAAGATAGGCCCTTGTGAAGCATCTCAGTTAAGTATTGCAAAATCTGAGGTATATTGGGTGCTGCTGTGCTCATCCCTTGAGATTGGTTCCAGGCACAGAATCCTTTCCATTTCCCAGCATAAGATTTTCTAGTACTAGGCCTCCTTGCCTCTAAGATGACATCCATCACAGGTTTGCTGAGGGATGGTAAGGGAGAGTTTAAGTAATTAGCCAGGCTGCAAGGTTCAGTGTTGGAAGCTGAGGGTGCAAAATCTGGTTCTCCTGCTGAGACAGCAGGGAAGGAGTCTGAGGCAGGTGCCATGGAGATAACCGTGACACACTGCGCAGGAGAGGGTACCAGTGTTGGCGCGGCCAGTCTGCAGCAATCAAAATCCTTGGTTTGTCCTGTTTGACTTTTAGTAGTACTTTGGAGAGCAGAGGCAGCAGGGAGAAGGCATAGACTGATAGGTTTTTCCAGCTGAAGGACAGATCATCCGCTTTCCTGGCTTGTTTGTGGGGAGTCCTTGTGCAAAATTTGTCCAATTGACAGTTCTGGGGGAGTCAAACAGGTCTATATCTGGGCTCCCCCATTCGCTGTCAACATGTTGAAAATCCTTGGTTCCAGTTTCCACTCGTGTGGGTCCATGAGGTTTCTGCTTAGTCTGTCTGCCAGAGTATTTAATTTTCCTGGCAGGAATTGAGTTTGTAGGTGCACTTGGTAGCTCAAGGCTGTGTTCCACAATGCCATGGCTAGTCTGCAGAGGAGGTAAGAATGTGTACCCCCCTGCTTTTTTATGTACCACATAACCATGGTGTTATCCGTCTTTACCATTAGTTGTCCTGGAAGAATGTAGTCCTTGAAGGCTGTCAGAGCATTCTGTACAGCTAACATTTTTTTTTTATTGATATGCAGGTCATTTGACTTGGGTTCCATTTGCCCTGAATGCACTTCCCTGCCAGGTGAGCCCCCCATGCATAGTCTGATGTATCTGTTGTTAGGGTTTGGGCGGCAGAGGGTGGTGTGAAAGGTAGTCCCTTGTTTTGGTGGCAGGCCTCTGCCCACCAAAGGAACTCTAGGCATAGGCAAGGTATGATAGGAATCATTGTTTCTAGGCTGTGAGAATGTTGACTCCATAGGCTTTTAGATACCACTGTAGTTTCCTCATATGCAGTCTTGCATATGGAATTAGAAGAATGCAGGAGGCCATGAACCCCAAGGCTTGCAGTATTTGTCTTGCAGATAGCAGGGTTTTTGTGGCCACTTGTTTGAAGTAGGTTGTCAAATGAATTTGCTTTTCTGGCGTGAGGTAAGCCATCTGGGAAGTTGTATTCAAGCTTGCTCCCAGGAATGTAATTTGTTGACAGGGTGCCAGTTGTGATTTCTTTTCATTTATGGTGCACCCCAGACAAGTTAGAACCCTTTTTACAAATGTCAGATGATTCAAAAGTATGTCCTGGCTTTCTGCCTGAATTAGACAATCATCCAGGTATGGGGATATTTGAATACTTCTTTGCCTGCAAAATGCAATAACTGGAGCTAGGCACTTTGTGAATACTCTGGGCACAGTAGATAAGCCAAAGGGCAGTGCAGAGAACTGATGCGTGTAGCCTGTTTTGAAGCGTAGGTATCTTCTGCAAGATTCCCTGATTGGGATGTGCAGGTATGCTTCTTTTAAGTCTAGTGTTGCCAACCAGGCGTCTTTGCCTAGCATAGGAAGTAATTGGTGAAGAGTCAACATCTTGAATTTTGGAATCTCCAGAAAGGTGTTTAGAGTAGACAGATCCAGGATTGGACGCCATGATTTGTCTTTTCTGGGTACCAGGAAAAGTCTTGAGTAGAAACCTTGTCCCTTTTCCTCTTCTGGTACCAGTTGAATAGCCCCCATGCTTGAGAGAGAAAGTACTTGTTTTTGGGCCTCTGCCCACTGATTTTGGGGGTAGGTCCGGCCACCCACTTGGTATTGGCAACGTATGGAAGTAAAATCTGTATCCCTGGGACACTATATTTAAAACCTATTTGTCCTGGGTAATGAGTTCCCAGTTCTTTGCATGAAGAGCAATCTTTCCCCCCAAAGGGGCAGTCAGAAGGTAAGTGCTTGGAAATTTTAAAAGGAAGTCATTGAAACAGTTTATCATAGGGGGGTGTCCTGTTATTCCCAGACTTGGAAGTGGAGGCCCCCCACTGCTTAGTTCTGTGAGTCCTCTGGGACTGAAACCTGGGGTTTTTGCTGTGTCTGGGTTTGGCTTGAGAAGACCTGGAAGGGGCTTGAAAGAACCAATTCTTAGAAGGCCATTGCCTACTAAATCTAGGAGGCTGAACTTGTAAAAAAATCTTTAACAGTTTGCATAGATTTAGCTTTATCTTCCATCTTTTTAAGAACGTCTTCAGCCTTGTTGACAAACAGGCAGTCCTGATTTAAAGGAGCATCCAACAATTTAGCTTTAACATGATCAGGCAACGATTGCTCCTCAAGCCAAGCATGCCTTCTAAGCACAGACCCAGTAACAGCAGCCCTGTAAGAGGCCTCTAAAGAATCAAAATCACATTGCAAAGTATGTTTTCCACCTTGTTCAGCAGAATGCATTGAATCCTGTAAGTCTTTATTTTCCACACATTCAGGAATCAACATCATTTTCTGTTTAAGCAGTCCAATAACATGTTGCTGATATTTTAACATATGAAATTGGCAGTTTAAAGCTCTAATTGCCAAGGTTGCTGAAGTATAAATCTTTTTACCCCATCTATCCAGTGCCCTGGAGTCCCTATCAGAAGGGGTAGGATTTTTAGCAGTAGACGTCTTAATGCCCTTGGGGCCCTGTGAAATAGTCTCTGGATCTGCAATAGGATTTTTGAAAAGGAACTTGTGGGACTCAGGGACCCTGTAGTATCTGTCAGGTTTTCTGGGAGCAGGAGGCAGGGAATCAGGGGCAAAATGGGATTCCGAGAAAGCATCATCAACAATGTCTAGTACAGGAGGAATAGCCAAAGGCCTATGCTGAGGTAGGAGAAGGAAATCCCTAAGCCTCTTTTTTGAATCAGAAAATTCCTGGCTTTCCCAGTGAAAATGCTCCCTTAGAGTATGTAAGGTTTCCCCAAAAGAAAAATCCTCAGGAGAGGAAGCAGAGGAAATAGAGTCCTCTGCATCAGAATCCTCATAAGTAGGTAAGGACAAATCCAGGTCATCAGAAGAGTCAGAAAAAACAGGATCCTGATCAGAAGATTCATAATCAAGCTTAGCCCTAGGCCTCTTAGGGGGGGGGGGGTTGGCTACCCCTGATTAGAGTTATTAGATCTTCAGCCATTTTTATCATTTGTTTTTTAGGCATAGAAGCCTGAGCATGTGGCCTGGGCATCGGTTTTTTAGACATGAATCGGGATTTAGGCCTTAGTAATGAAGGAGGCGTCGATTTAATATGCAAGTCCGTAGGCCTGAATACACCCTCAGAAACCAGTGCCTGCACAGCTGCTCCGGACCCATCCAAGGTAGAGACATCCACGGGTTCCATAGTTGAAGTATCTCGCGGCATACCAGACTCCGAATGGGACTCAGTAGCAGCCTGCGAATCAGAAGTAGCGGGTCTCAGGGGCTGCGAAAGCACCTCACTGAATACCGGTGAACTGTCGACTGACTTAGGAGAAGCATCGTTGACAGTTTTGGACCTCGGTGGCCTGTCTCTGTCTTTATCTTTGCGTTTTTTTAGGAATGCCAGTAGTTGGATGGCTAACCAATGACATTTCTGGATAATTAAACCAAGAACCGAAATATTTAGAGGCAAAACTATACAGACGATGTATAGTGTGCATTAAATAAAGCACAAAACCGACAGCAAGGTACGTCGTGGTCAGGGCCTAGGCAAGGAATACAGTACGAATGAAAATCTTTATGAGGTATTTGCTTTCCACAAGTAATGCAATTATTAACTTTTACTGACATCGAAAAGGAGCAGGAAAAAGTTTCCCTAATGGGGTACTTAGCTTTTAGTTGAAGACTTCAGTTCTGAAACTCGAAAACGAAAATTTCAGGAGTCGGCCGACAGGCACTTGTGAACTGCTTCTGCTTCGGGCACCGCACAGCAAGAAAGACTGATGTAATGGCGTCAGTTGCATGTTTTATACCCCTGACGACCTGATGTCATGGAAGAAGGGACAGCAACCAACGCAGGACCCAAGACTTTGTTAATCAGGCCAGCTGAGGGCAACCTGCAGGCGGTTACCCAAATGTAATGACTGCAACAGTGAAACATGAAGAACATCGCTGCAGTGATTACTGAGGGCATCACTCCAGTTTCTGGTGATAAGCATGTAAAACACAGGACATGAGAAGAAGCTGCACAAAAAATGTCAATGTCTGCCATGAAGGGAATAAGAGAATGGCATAGACATTGCTAACACACAGAAAGACTGTGACAAGCTCCTCCATGGAGGACAGTAATGTCAAGGGAGTGGTTCTGATACAATAACCACCCCTGCAGGTGCCTCCTCAGTTAGGTGGAGGAGGGGGAATTCTTCCAACTGTTGATACCGATGCTGTAGGCCATGAGGTGTCAGAATGCCAGGATCTGCCTTTCCATCAGGTTCTGTAGACCCAGGCCCATCTGGCAAGGCAGATCATAGTTTCTCAAGGGTTATCACTGAAAGGACACAGAAACGTATTTATATAGGGAGGGCAACATTTAAAATATTCACCGGGATGCTCAGAAATAGCACATCTACTTTGGATGTGTTACCAGCCTCCATGAGGTATTTACTGTGACTGACAATTATAGGAGATGAGCCTATATAACTGGCTTTTCACTAGTTGTTGTATATGTATTAAATAAGAACTAACATATACAACCTTCCCTTTTGAATGATATGCAAATATTTATAGACCTGAATATTTAACATTGGCTCTAGGAGATGGTCACTGTCACTGCTGATGTGACACTCTCATCTCATGTACAAAATGGGAAAAAGGGAGCTGATGTTAATGCTGTATATCTGTGTGTGTTTATCTGTCAGTGCATGCATCACTTTTATTCTAGCATGTCATGCGTTTATTGTGCATCCTCACAGGACCTAGCACATTTCAAAAGACATTTGTAACTTTTTAGTCTTTAGAGTGAATATGCATTCTGTTAAAACTGGTTAATTTACCTGTTTGACTGATTCTTATTCCATACCTCTATATTTTGATTTAACTAGTAGGTTTCATTTAATAGCTACCCAAATCTCATTTTTTGACGGGTCAAGATGCTCTTCAGCTTGTTCAACTCAACTGTGTGAATGACTCCTTTTCTGCAACTCAATATTTGCACTAGACTCTGGTAAGTCTCTGTATTTTTGTACACTAATTAGTTCCATCTTTTATTCCTACTGTTTAGATATATTTGTCTCAAATATATGATGCTATCAATTCCTTATGTACACTTTCCACCCCCATAGTTAAGAAATGATACAGGGCCTTTGCTTTACAAACTATTGCCAATTGTAGGCATAGATCTTCTGATAATTGTTGAAATCTGACTATCTCTGATCTTCAAAGCAGATAATTACCTGATGTGTCTTCTGTCATAATAAAACGTTTGTCTCTGCTGATTCTTTTCCAGCATTTTAACTCTACCTTGATTCTGTGGCATGAGCATGGAACTTGAAGTGGGTAAAGTATTCTTCAGCCTTCTTCCTACCAATAACCGAGCTAGAGAGTGAGTGAGACCAGCTGTGAAATGACAATCTGCTGCTTTGTCATGATATTCTTTACTGTCTGAATACTACCTTAATGGTTTTGTTTACTGGTGCATTCAAATGAGAGTTACATGGACTTGTAGTTATGAGCTTAAACTCCAACTTTTTATAAAAATTTTAAACTCTTGGCTGATATGTTTTGAACCACTGACTGATAAGATGACAACATCAGGTATGTATTGTTTTGAAAATAATATCTTCAGTGAGCATAGCACACTGGTACTTGCAGTGTCTGTCAACTAGATCACTTCAGTTTACTTAAAATCCCCTTTAATACATACATTGCTACTTTGAAATGAAAAATACATACCTACTCTGCTCTACAGTCTCACTGGAATTGTACAAGATAAATATTATCATCCTTTATGATTACTATGGTGTGAATTAGCCACATTGCAGTTTTGCACCAATTTTTCAATCTGTGATGATACCCCAGTCTAACACTTTACATTTCTAGCCTTTTTCTTCCATTTTACTATTCCCGGATAAAACTCATACATTTTCTCTGTCTGCTTTTCTCTTAGTTTGGTGCTACAATCTTGTTATCATTGAACAATAAACCTTAGGTACTACTTATTCCTCTTTTAGTGAAAAATATGACTGGATATTCTGTCAGGCTAGTGAGTTTTGCTCTAGCTAACCTTTCAGTGTTAAGTTCTTTTAGTAACGGCACTTCTTAGTGTCAGTACATTTCTAAATTTCTTTTAATCATTTTCTGTCATTTGTAACTATGATTTCATCCATACAATCTCTAATCTCTAATTTTCCCTGCAGGAGTTAATTCTCCTCTAGCAAGCAAGCCCTGCTCAACATATTTGATATATGTAGTTCCTTGCCTGGTCTGTATTTTACTAGCAGGTCATACCTTTGCAAAGTAAGCAACAGCCTTTGCAATCTCAGAGATGCCTCATAAGAAGGCATTTGAAATATGTTTTATAATGGTTTATGATCTGTCACTGCTAGTATGCTAGCAAGACAAAGAAGGGATCACTGATTTTAATAATTTGTGAGTTATGTATTTTTTGTGATGTACCACATAACATTATAAAAATTTTAAGTGTTGTCAGTGAATTTATTGTTGTGAAGCCAGTTACAAATGGCAATGAAGGTGTTTTGAAGTTCATTGATAAGACATGACATATTTATGTTGTGTCTTGTAAAGACAATGTTATCTGCATACAAAATATATTTGGTATGAGGTAGGTCCCAAAGATGGTCATTTATGAAAAAAAAATAGAAAAGAAAATGGCCCTTGATGAACATCTGTAGAGGTAGGTCCTGATGTAATGGTATTATCTGGTCTGAGGATAGTATTGTAAAGATAGTCATTAAACGGTTGTAGGCATCTGGGTCTTGAGTTTGTTCAGTAAGTGGTATCAAAAGCCATTCTAAGGCCAAGGAAGATAGCCCTAGCCATTTTACCTTGCTACATTTTACAATAAATATAGTCTGTGAGATTGTAAGTTGCAGTATTGATACTATAATTGGGGTGGAAGTAGTGCTGGCAGTTATAAAGACTATCATATTTTAAAAGGTACTCAAAGATTTGATAATAGATAATCTTTTCTTGGACTTCAGTAATGGAACAAAGGTTTGAAATAGGGTGGAAGTCATTAGCTTTAGATGGAGTGGTAACTCAAAACTTTACTTGTTTAAAGGAATTCCCAGGCTACAACCTGCTCAAAAGCCTTCTAACAGGCACAGTTGTCTCAGAAATATTAAGTATAAGCTCTTTAAGATTATGCATCATTGTCAGCAATCTCAGCAATCCCTGTTTGTCTTATGGCATTTGTACTTTTGCTCTGGATTTTCTGTTATCTAATTTATGTTTCTCTGATGAGTTATGATCCATACATTTCAGACTTATTACTCTTATGTTACACTTCCTCTTATTTAATTTAGAATTATTTTCTCTCAATCTGTTCAGCAGTTGAGTCATTCCTTGTCATGTTCTTCTTGTATCTGACTCCACCCTAACAGATCATCACTTATGGTTAGAATAGCTAAACTTTCAATTACTTGTGCAACTGCTCTTTAAACTACTTCTGGTACTGATTACATATCAAACAAAGGTCATAGAAATCTACACCTTCTTAAGGAAGTATTACAAGTTTATAATTTGTCCAATTTTATCTGCCAGAATCCTATGTTTATATCTGATTCTGAAAAGCATTTGACATGGCTGAGACCACTTCCTCAGCAAATAACAATGGTAATGCTCTCCTAATAATTTTATTCACACCTTAAAAATCAACACATACATCTTGCTTCGCAACAATGACTATGTCATTCACCCATTTTGCTGATTATAATTGCTTCTTACCTCATTAATACATTCTGTTAATGCGTCATATTTAAATGTGACATTCCTGTCAGTAGGCTGGATCCCAGATGCCTAGAGCTCTAAAGTAGAATAAAATTAAACGTGAAACTTTTTCAGGTAAATGAGGAAAACATATTTTTTGACTCTTGTTCAGTTTAAGTGTTTTTTTTCACATTTAACATGGTTAATCATAGCATTGAATACCATAAATTTACCACCATAATTAAGCTGCAGTGAAACAAAAGCCTGGTATGTGGTCTGCCTTTCAAGCGCTATCAGTGTGAATGGGACAAGGTAGCCCACACAGCTAGCACTAACTGCCTGGTAAGCAGCACAGTATTATCAGTGCAATAATTTTAATGAGCTCATGAGATCTAAGCTTTCTATTTGCTTTAATTCCTGCTCATTTCTACTCCTGAGAGCTACAGCTGTTTTCTTGCAGCATGTATTACTGACATAACATAGAAAAATTACCTGAAAATTATATTCTCTAGACAAATAACCCAAACCTGTAATATGCATAAACATACAGGCTATCATATTTGCCCTTTCTGAAACATGGCTCAAACCAAACATCATAATTTTAGCATGCATTCAGGCATGAGAACAGAAGGTGGTATTATCTTCTTTATGAAAACTTAATTCAACACAGCTAACTACCTCTTTCCCTAATCTCTTGCCATAATCCAAACTGGCTTATTGATATATATATATCATAGGTTCATAGGTTCATACTAGGCTATCTGCCCTAGGGCATTTATAAGCCTAGCCAGAGTGTATGTGGCTTTCACCACCCCTTAGGATGAGAATGCTATACCCATTAGTTTGCTGTGCCTCTGTCCAGCAGTGACACAGAGATGATTCCCGGGGTAAACCTACGATCTCCCATCCACTCGTCAAGATTTTTCTTGAACAGAGTCAGTGAGGGGCTGCCTCTAAAGCTTCCATTAACCACTACACTATTACCTTCACAGATATATATATATATATATATATATATGGTTCCCATTCAGAAGCCTGAAACATCATAAGCCTGAAAATCAAAATCCTGAAACCAAAAGCCTGAAAATTCAGAATCCTGAAAACTCAAAATCCTGAAAGCACAAAATCCTGAAACTCAAAATCCTGAAAACACAAAATAGACATACTGATGTCATTGTGGCTTTGCTATTGTTAGCCCTGTGGTGTTAGGTCATGCGTTGGGGTCAGGTAAGTGTGCGGCTGGTTTTATTTTAGGGTTAGGGGCGGTTTAAGTGAGTTAGGGTTAGGGCGCAGGTTAGGCATGTATGCAATAGTGACAAATATTGGGGTTAGGGGCGGTTTAAGTGAGTTAGGGTTAGGGCGCGGGTCAGGTGAGTGTGCGATAGTGACGGACCTTAGGGTTAGGGTTAGGGTCAGGGTCAGTTGGTAGATATTAGTGTCTTTATAGTGACATATTAGCATTATTTGTGTTTTCAGGATTTTGAGTTTCAGGATTTTGGGCTTTCAGGATTTTGAGTTTTCAGGATTCTGAATTTTCAGGCTTTTGGTTTCAGGATTTTGATTTTCAGGCTTATGATGTTTCAGGCTTCTGAATGGGAACCATATATATATATATATATATATATATATATATATATATATATATGCAACCATCTACAACTCTACTTTGATATTATTTGCAGTCTACCAGTCTTCAGTCTGAAAACCGCAAATAATTTTGTCTCATTTATCTCTCTCTCTCTCTCTCTCTCTGTTTGTGCTTCTCTCTCTTTTTCTCATGCTAACAACAGCCATGTTTAATAATGGGTAAATTTAACCAACACTGAATACCCCTCTTCTCACGAGCCATTTTTCCCCCTTTACTCCCAACAAAGTACCCTCCCCCACAATACTGTACAATTAGACTAGAAACCACTTTAATATTGATTGGCTCATCACCAATTAACTTACCCACTTTCAGAACACCCAGATACTTCCACTCATAATAGAAGACTATAAAACCATAGATGCTATCATCCCTACCACAACTGTAAACCCCTAGGAAAGTAAATACTGTTCAAGTCTTCAACAAAAGAAAATAATCCCTCCTTCAGAATATACTAGCAAGCATTAAATGGTCACCTGTAACTTACCAAACTGACTGCAGGTGTGCCCTCCATGACTTTTTAAACATAGTACTCTCCCTATAGGAAATTATATCTCAGTAAAGAGAAATGGGTAAAACTACTCTCTGCCTCTAACTTACACCTTAACTTAAGCTCAATTTGCAAAATAGGAACAGAGCTTGGTTCAGACTAGACATACGCACAAACACACACACAGACACACACACAGACACACACACACACACAAAACAATTCTCAAGCAAACTCGTGTATAAAATAGTTAAGAGTCAGTTTACCCTACTCCAATTTAGAACCAACCACTCAAATGAAAGAAACTAAGACCACTGTGGAAGAAAAGTACAGTTGTGTAAGATGAACTTACCATAACAGTAGATGTTCAAATGATCACTGCTGCAGTAGCCTTAGCTATACAGGTTATATCCTGCCAATGATATAGCAGTTGGCCAGCTTCCAAACCTTCAAGGCACCTTCCATGCACCCAAGCTGTCAAGTGGCTCAAGTTAAGCTGACTAAAAGGCAAGTTTCGGCATGAAGCTCTTCAGAGCTTTCCTGCCAGCAGAGAAGGAGGTTGAGCCCTGACAGGACAAGGCTAGGAATAACAAATAATAAATGCCCACACCCTGGCATAAAAATAAACCCCCAAAAAAAAACAAGGCGGGTGGAGGGAGAGAGTGGATACTGCAGCAGTGACCATTAGAACATCTACTGCTATGGTAAGTTCATCTTACATGACTGTACTATGTTCTTCATATTCATCACAGCCCAGTAGCCTTAGCTGTATGGGTAGATCACCATATTTAACTATATTTGGGAGGTGGAAGGAGAAAAGTCCAGGAGTCTCTTGAGAACGGTGCTAACAAAGCATGATCTAGACCTAGAAAAGGAATCCAGCTTATAGTGCTTTATAAAAGTACTCAGAACACTCCAAAGACCGAGGATGCAAACAACTCCAGTAGATGTACAGCCACAAATAATCCCAAACAAATAAAATTTAGGCACGTCTGGTATTTAACGCCACTAGTTTATTATGTGCGTTTTTGTCATAACACTTCATCAGAAATGAACACTGGAATCACACCCCTATTTATATCTGCAATCAAACTGAGTAGCCTCAAAGCTATTAAAAACTTAAAGAAAATTTAAAGAGACAGAACAAAAAAAAGCATATTACACTTCATGCAAGTAAAGCACTGAAGTAAACTGTCATCTGTTCTCATTTAAAACAAATATAAAACTATAGACTTATAAAAGTATGCACAGAGGACCAAGTAGCAACTTCTAGAATACTTCTAGAATCCAACCCTTTCCAAAAAAAACATAGAAGAAGCCAAGGTCCTTGTAGAGTGGATCTTGACCCTGCCTGGAATAGATTTGTCATGGTGAGTATAATAAAAGGTAATAGTCTTAGACAACCATATGAAAATAGTCTGTTTCTATACCAGTTTTCCCTTCTTGAACAATAGATCCCATGATCTGAAAGATTTAATTCTGTCAAGATAGTACCTGAGTTGTATGTGGACATCCATTGTATGAAATAGCCTTTCTCCCTCATTTTTTAAGTTCAGGAAAGAAAACAGGCAAATAGATAGTTTGACTTAAAGTAAACTCAGATATCACTTTAGGCATAAAAGAAGGATTAGTTCTCAAAGAAACCCTGTTTTTGTTGAATATGAGGTAGGGATGACTCACCATAAGAGCTTGCAACTCAGATACTCTTCTTGTAGAAGTCAGAGTAATCCATAAAACTGTTTTCCGTGTTAAGAACCTCAAGTCAGCCAGATGAACTGGTTCAAATAAAGGAAGTGTTAGCTTCTGTACCACAAAATTAAAATCCAAGGAGGGGCCACCAGTTTACTTGGATGCCTCTTTTGCAAAACCCCTTTCAAAAACATTTTGAAATGTGACTGTCTTGAAAGAGGAGGCTCCATGGGCAAACATGCTGAAATGTCTGATAAATTAACCTTGATAGAGGAATAAGAAAGACCATAGGATAGTAACTCACACAAATATTGTAAAACCAGAGAATAACTAGCCCTGAATGGGTGTTGGTTATTTTGTTGGCACCAACTAGAAAATCTTTTCCATTTGCTATTATATGATTTTCTGGTAGCAGGCTTTTTTTCCTTCATTAGTACCTGCCACATGTCCTCAGAAATCTGATGACCCTATCATCCAGGAAGTCAGCTGAAGATGATTGATGTCTGGATGTATTAAATACACCTGTTCTTGTATGAGTAAATCCATTCTGTGAGAAAGCTTGTGGTAATTGCCCCTGGGCATTTCCAAAAGAAGGGAGAACCACGGTTGCCTGGGCCTGAGGGATTCCTTCTGAATTTTCAGAAGTACCCTGTATATTACTGGAAAGGGTGGAAAAGCATGCATGAACATTCCTGTCCAAAGAAAAGAAAAGACATCTGTCTTCCAGACCTTCTAGCAAGGAGTCCTGGAATTGAATTTTGTCAGTTGATTGTTCAGAGAGGAGACAAAGAGGTCTCCTTGAGGAACTCAGCACAGATGGATCAAACCTTGCAAGACCTCCAGATATAGCTTCCATTTGTGAGGGTCTGCCTGGTCCTGCTCAGGTTGTCTGCCACACAGATTTGCTCTGATGGAATGTAGGATGCTTGTAGAGTGAGATTGTGCTATGTATAGCCCAAGCTAACATTGCTAGTCTGCAAAGGAGTACAACCTGGTTCCCTCTTGCTTGTAGATATACCCCATCACTGTGGTATCATCTGTAACCACTTAAAGAGGTCATGGGGGACTAAAGATGGTTCACAGAATTGAGTGTCTTGATCAGGCAAGTATCTCCTTGATATTTATGTGCTTGCATCTGTCCTTGGTGTCCCACACCCCCTGCACTTTTATCTGTGCTGCAACTGTTCCCTATGCAAAGTCTGAAGAATCTGTGATGGCTGACTGCTTTGTAGCAGCGAGGAATAAGGGGAGACCTTGATTTAAGAACATATGTTGTCTCCATCAAGTGATTTCTCTTCTGATAATCTCCAGTACTGGGATTTTAAAAGATAAAGGGTGTTGAAGCCAGGACCAAGGAGATTTCAGATATCATTCTATCCTTCTCCTGTGGACTCTTGCCATGGGTATCATGAGAATCATAGATGCCATGAGACCCAGAATCCTGAGGTATTCCTTAGCAGTGACTGAAGTCTGAGTGGAACACCTTAGAAATAGATCTAAATATTGATCTATGTTTTCCTGTGGAAGAATAGCAGTTTGAACTTAAATGTCTAGCTGATGTCCTAAGAACAGAATCCTGTGTGAGGGAGTCAAGAAAGACTTTTGAATGTTCTCTTGGAATCCCAGTTTGTGGAGGGAGATCTGTCACTCAAGACAGAGATTTTTGACATTTTGAAAAAGACTCTACAAAAATAATCAAGTCATCTAAATACAGAAAATGTGGATTCCCTATAGACTGCAATGAGATGTAACTGGAGCTAGACACTGTGAACACTCTTGATGGAGTGGACAGTCCAAATGTTAAGGCAGAGAAATGATAATGTAATCCAGCGGCACAAAACCTTAAGAAACGCCTGAAGTCTGGATGAATAGAAATGTGATGATGCCCATCTTTTAAGTCTAGTGTTAACAGGAAACTTGAAAGAGGAAGAAGAGGCAATACGTTGTGATGTGACAGAATTTTGAATTTGGGCACTATCACAAACAGGTTTAGGAAAGAAAGATCCAGAACTGGTCTGCAATCATTTTATTGCTTTCTCTGGGACTTGGAACATCCTTGAATAAAACCCCTTTCCCCTGTGAAGGAAGAACTGTTTCTACCACCCTTGGGACAGTATGTGATGAAAAACAGGTGGAAACAAAACAGTCTGATCTGCAGGATGAGAAATGACCCCCTGGAAAGGATGAATTTCCTCTGATTGCCATCTGTAACCCTGATGAATGATTTTCAGATCCCATTTGTCTGTATCAATCTGTTACCAAAGAGAAAAATGGAGATTCAGACATTCTGGAAGAGAAAGAGGGCAAGGGTGGGAGGTGGTCACAAGGTCTCTCGAATAGTCATTCAGACTTTTTTTTTTTTACTGAAATTGAATGAGAAGAAAGAAAATATCTTGGTCAGAGATTACCTGCATCATCTTTCCCCTTTAATCACACCTTTTGATAACCTCTGCAGCAGAGGGGCCAAACACTAAAACTGTATCCAAGGGAGAATTTAAAATCTCATTTTTAACATCATCTGGAAGGTTCTGAGAATGCAGCCAAGCAAACCTCCTTAAAACAGTACCAGTGGCCTTAGCTCTGGAAGAAGTATCAACAGAGTCATTCGCTCACTGCAAACAATGAGTAGCGACTTGTGTAATAGAAGAAACTAAATCATTTAAATCAAAATTTTCTTCACAAGAAGAAACTGTAGATAAAACATTTCTCATACTTTCATAATACATCAGAATAACATTTGTCTGACAATTTAAAATTCTGGAATTCAGAGTTGCAAAAGTATAGAATTTTTCCCCTTATATATTAATAATTTTCCCATCCTCATTAGAAAGAGTAGGATTGGAATTAACCAAGTGCTTAGCAGCAGAGGGTCAGCTAAGGCTATAGCTTCTGTGTCAGGATTGGGGTAGTGTATAGAATTAAAAAAAAGTGAGGAATGTTATGCATCCTAGCTGCCTTTTTAGGGACAGGTGGCTGACTATCAGGAAAATTGCAGGCAATAAGACACACATCCTCTAAAGCAGACAGGACAGGAGGAACGGGTGTAGGTTCTGGAAAATCCTACTGTAACAACTCATAGTATATTTTTAGGGAGTGAGAAACCTCATTGTTTCCCTACTGAAGGCAATGGGATATTCTAGCAATAGTCTCAGAGAAAGAGAAACCCCCACAGGGAGAATCAAAAAGAGAGCTCTTCTCTCTTTCTCTGAATCAGAAATCTGAGGACAAAATCCTGAAGCCATCACTGCATCTTCCTGTTCAGATTCAGAATCTTGAATCTCTTTAGGAAATGAAGCATCCCTCTTTCTTTTATCAGAAACTACTCTACAAAAAGGATTAATAGCCTGAATCAAACCCTGAGGCAGTCCCAGTAAACTACTCCTATCCAAAGAAATTTGAGGAGAAGTAGATATATGCTTGATTTTTTGTTTCTTTTTTGACAGGAGAAAAAAGGCCGACTGTGTTACTAATGGCAGCTTTTGCTTCCAAGGGATAAGCACAGCATTCTAACAGAGCAGGGGAAACCTTCCTTGTTCCCCTCTGTTAGAACTGACAAGAGTGGTTCTCCCTTGCCCACTGAGAGCACCCCAACAGCCACAGAGGACATTTCTAACCCACAGGTTGTTGGTGCTACACCAGAGGGATCAGGGGTAAAAAAATGAGTGGTCTGAGGTACAACAAATGGCCGCAGCAGAGTCACCCACCTGTAGCTGAGGCAAATTGCTACCCTGCTGTGGGGCAAAGGCTGTTTTTTTTTTTTTACTTTTTGGACTGACAATCTGTTCTATGGTCAAGCCAAAAATGGTGCTTCTATCCTGGGGAAAACAAAGCAGCAGTGTCAGTAAAACTACCAGTTCACAAAAGTTACTTTTTTGTTGACAGAAAAAAACACAGCAAAAAGAGATTTCAAACATTATGGCAACTCCACAACCTTAAAATAAAAAAAAATTATTTATAGAAAATAGTCTTATCAGTTAGATAACACTACTTTTAAACTGACAGATAAAATGAGTGCTCTGTTTAAAAGTATGTTACTGTTTTGAGACAGTCTATTAAAACACAACACTGCTAGCTTTAAAATAACTTTCCTGAAGAAGAAAGTAAGACAACATCAGTAAAAATTAGAAAATGGAATATTTTCCCCAAAGGGAACTTATGTGCCCAACTAAGGAAAGCACAAGCTGACTGTTATTCCTCAAAAACCACAGAGGTGCATAGTCTTGGGTGGCAGTAAAGCTCTGAAGGGCTTCATGCCCAAACTTGTCTTTTAGTCAGCTCAGCTCAAACTGCTTGACAGCTTTGGCACATGGAAGGTGCCCTGAAGCTTTGGTAGCTGGCCGGCTGCTACATTCTTGCCAGGATATAACCCATATAGCTAAGGCTACTGCAACAGTGATCAATATGAGGAACATGTGAAACATGAAACATCTAACAGGGTCCAACAACAATGCATATAATAACACTTATGCTATTAATACAATTTATAAATTGATATTTCCACCACTGACCTTGTGACATTCTTCCTCTGGGCCAGTAATCAAGGAATCTCAATCCTCACCACGGACACCGATGAGGAACGTTCACTTGGAATAAAAATGGATACACACAGTATTTTCAGATGCAGTTCTCTGTGGCAAGCACAATTTCCCTTAAAGGCACACAGGGAACACACTCCCATCCAGGGACTGGGTTTCCTTCTCTCTCACCAGGCCCCATATATTCATTTCAACATTTACAATACAGACTGAAATACAGATGTATTTCTTTTCTGTCCAGCAGAACCCACTGTTGGTTCATTTTTAATGCAAGCAGCTTTACAAATACATTTTTCAACACAAGCATCTGTACAAGTCAGTTTGATATACAAATGACATATAATTCTTTACAAAACTCCAGCTAGCTATGCTGGCATATATTACACATCCACTGACCTACTTCTCCTGGCATAGCTGGCAATACCTGACATTGTCACAGACCTATTCACCCATTTATTTATAAAATGGTATCCCCATCACTGAATTATCCACCTACTTACTTATAAGTCTGTATTCCCACCACTGACTTATTGACCCACTTCACTTATATAAGTACTATACATATGTCCTCCATCACTATCATCACTCACAAATCAAATGTACTTCCAAAAAACAATCCTACTATTCTCTTTCGTCCAAAAACATTGATTCCCTCAAGTATAATTAAGTTGATAAATAATCTGAAATACCATTGCTGACCTGGTACAGACACGTTACTTATTTATTTTATATTTGTTGACTGGGACAGTCCGACTGGATACATGTCCATTTTCAGCGGAGGCCAGGGGAGGGGGCTTCCCAAATTAAGATTTATTTCTGCATGCAACACTTAATTTCATTTCATCTCCTTCACATAATAACTATTTTACTCTCCTTATTTTTCCATTTCATACCTTTGGAGATCTACTACAGTCATTTTCTAATGAAACATTACTAAGTCCTCTTCACAACACATAGTCAGTACAGACGCGTATCTGTACTGTCCCCACTCTGAAAGCTACTTGAATAATCTATTTCCACACAGCTTATTCATTATCTACAGCAAAATGGATTAGTTTGTGCCACCCAACACAGATTTGGAAAATGGCATTGTACGTCCATATCTCTGCTGGTCTTCACAGGTCATATCTATTTAAGTATGAAAAACAGCAAACTAACAAGTCTGGTAGTTTTCACAGAGGGTTAAGGCTGTGAGCTGCAGTTCCTGTGGTACAAAGTCTTATTCACTCAGCTCTTATCCGCTAACTGTAGGACCCTCTGCAAGTCACTCAACAGACAATGCTTAGAGGTAATTTGGAGTTTTGGGCTATGCTCCTCAATTGTCTGCTGGGCCTTAAGCCTAGTCACACTTATGAGCATATGTTACATCTGTTGGCCTTGGAAATGACATCCTTTCCATATCTCATGTCAAACTATTACAGATTCCACCCTCTTTAGAACTGGCTCCAAGACTATCCAAAATGCACCATAATCCATGTCTTACTCCAATACACCCTCTCTGTACCCACCAGAGTTCCTCCAGGGATCAATATTGGGCCCTCTCTTTTTCTGTCTGTTTATAAACAATAGTGATGCACACAGCAAAGTCTCTTCTTTATACAGATGGCTTGATAGTTTTCAGTTCATATATCATAGTATGTCATAGATTACAATCAAATACCACCTCTTCTGTCCTTCTAACATTCATCAATTGCCTTAATTCCCTAGGTCCAACAGTTATTTACTAGCTCTATTTGTTATAAAAGACTAACTCCACTTATTTCTATTCCACAACATTTTAATTTATTTATTTTATTATTTATTTATCTTTGTTTACCAGGAAAGTCCGAATGGGATGAATCATTTTTCAGTGGAGCCACAGGGGTAAAAGCTCCAAGATAGTTCTTACAGAAATATTAGAATATCAAGTTAAAACATTTATTTAATAGGTAAAAACTGTACATACAGACACAACATTCATTTACATAGGTTAAAAAAATTGTGCTTACATATAAACTACTTACCAAACGTGACAGCAAAAGTGAAGACTGTATATGCAGAATGAAAGTATGGCATTATCAGCTCTGCATTAGTCAAATTCATTTGGTTTTATAATGGTTAAATCAGTACTTCCCACATGAACAGGACAGAGAGTCAGAGATTAAAATGTTTTTAGGGTGAAAATGTTTAGTTGTATGGAGGTGATAGACTAGACAGAGAACTGGAGGTGGTAGAGGATAAGAAATAATTGTGACAGAGTTGGTTAGAGAAAAGTAATCTAGGAGTTAAGAGAATTATTTGTGAAGGGAAGAGGTAAGAGAAGAGATGCATAATTAGTGAAGCTGATATGAAGGCAGTGATAGACAAGTGTGTGATAATATCAATATTAATACAAGCAGAAGGCCAATTAGGTAGGATTGACAGAAGGCAATTGGGTGATGTGAGAGCATATAGTGTGATAAAAGGAAGGGGTGCTTTTTCTGCATGCAAGTCTGAAAGAGGGAAGAGGGAATGTTAGGTAGGAAATTGTACTGGAGTATTTATGTGTGCTTTGGGATTAACCAGCAGTATTACACAAGCATAGCTTGTTCTTGTGCTGTTTTAGTGCTGCTTTGAAACTGTTTTTCTTGTGTGTGAGTTTTAGTTGAATTAGCATGGAGTTCCAGAGCTTGGTAACATGATGGGATCACAGAGAATCATCAGCAGAGTAGTTAAATTTGGTTATAAACATGAAAGATTTATTATTGGACTGAGGGTGTCTGATACGTGTATGCTGATGGAGTAAATTTCCAAGGGATGGGCATTTGTATGGGTAGTGTATAAGGGTGTGAGCTGTTTCAAGTTGGGAGTAGGACAGATATTGTGGAAGTTCCAGCCAGTTTACGTCTTTTGCCACTTTACAGCGTTATTTATTGCGAATTTTACTAGTTTATGATAATAAGAGGCCAGTTTTGCTCTAATGGTGGTGTTTGGGTTTCTAAAAATAGCAACTCCGTATAAGATGCAGGGGAGTTGACAGGTTTGGACAATTAATTTTCTAGTATTATCTGTGAAGAATTTTTGGGCCCTGTAGTGGGAGCTCAGCTTTCTGCGGGTTTTCTTTATCACATGGCATAGTTGTGGTTCATATTTGAAATGGTCACTGAATAAGACTCTTAGGAGTTTGATCTGAGAGACAGTTTCAATTTTTGTGTGGTTTGATGACAGAATCTGGAATGTTTGTTTTTGTTTACAGTATTTTGGGAGGATAAAGAGCATAAGTTTGGTCTTTTTGGTGTTTAGAAGTAGGTCTGAGTTTGACAGCCAGGATTCTATGGAAAGAAGTGCCTGCTGTGTGACATCCTGCAGATCCACTAATGTTGATTCTGAGCAGATGGCCATAGCATCGTCTGCATATTGGACTAAAGTTGCATCTTTGGGGCAGTGTGAAGTTTATTATAAATATGTTAAAAAAGGAGTGGCCCTAGGATAGATCCATGGGGTATGTTGACTGAAATGGAAGGAAAGAAGAGAAATCCAGTTTTATTTTACCACTTGCAGTCAATTTGTTAGGTAGCTGTGAAACCAGCTAAGGGATGGGTTATCAAGACCATGGTAAGAAGGTTCACAGGGAAGTTTTCGGTAGGATGCTGTATCAAAGGTTTTGGACAGATCAAGGAATAGGGTTGGTGCTTGATTACCATTGTTCCTGTTGTGATTGCACTGGAAAATGTAACGAGGGCAGTTGTACTGCTATGGCCTGGGTAGAAACTGTGTTGTGTGTTGGACAGTAGATTGTGGTTAGTGAGATATTGGGCTAGTTGGGAGTGAATGTGCTTTTCAAGAATTTTCATAAGGGATAATATGGCTGTAGGCCTGTAGATTGTTAGCTCTGTAGAACTGCCACCTTTGTGAAGTTGCATGATGAAGGATTTTTACAAGATATCCGAGACATATTTTTCTATTAAGGCTCTATATGTCAGGATGAATACAGGATATTCTATCTGTTGCAATTTTCAGGTATTTGGCAGGGATGTTATCAGCAGCCATTACTGATGGTTTAAATTTGGTAGATACTTTTTGATTATTTTAGTGAGATAGGTCTGAGGTTGAATTTAGGTGGATTGCTTTCTTGGACTATTGGGGTGGAAAGTGATGAGGTGTTCAGTTTGATTAGATATAGAGGTAATAAAAGTGGGAATTAAACTAAGTAGCAATATTTTCTGCATGTTTAATGTTTATGGAGGATGGGGCTGGTAGTTTGGCCAGGCTAGAGATGTTTTCATATAGTAGAACAGAACTTTTTGGGGTTGTTTTGGTTGGTGATCTGTAGGTTAGAGAAACAGGATATTTTTATTATTATTAATATAATATTTTGCAAGTTTTCTCAGGTGTCTAAAGGTCTGTAGAATAGTCTAGTTCTTGTTTTTGGACCATATTTTCCAAGCATGGTCCCTTTGTCTAAGTAGTTGCCCAGTTAATCTAGTTAGCCATGGATCTGGATTTGATCTGACCATCTTGTTCCTCACTGGTGCATGTTCATTAATTATATTTGAGAAAACTAGGTTGAAATGGGACACTGCATCATCTAATGACATTGTTTTAAGGGTGTTCTAGTTATATTGGTCAGATTTGTTTTGCTTGTGAACTTTCTGATAGTTTATGCATTTGAAGGAATTTTTTCTGCTGTCTGATTGCAAAACTTGGCAGGTGGTCACTAATTATATCTGGAATAGATCATACCGAGCCCATGGCTGTAGGTCTGTTTGTAAGTATCCAGTCTAATATGGACTCCTTATTTGTTTTTTGTGTATTCTAGCGGTGATGTCTACTAACTGTGTAAAATTACAGATAGAAGTTTGTTTGCTTCCAGTCAATGATGGTACTTAGCTATTGCAGAATTTCTTCCACAGTGGATATATTGTTGCCTGGGAGCTATATATGCTAGTAATGCAAATTCTTTTTTCTGTTATTAATCTTTAGATGTGTTGTTAGGACTTCTGCATTTTGAAGTTTTGGGAGAGGTTGGAGATGAAGGAATACATGGACAGAGTTTTTGGAAATACCTGGTAATTCACCTCCATATGTTTTTTAGTCTAATCTGTAGGTATTAAAGCCTGGTGGTGGTATTTATTATCTTTTGTTTCTTGTTTTAGACAATTTTCTGTTGCCACTGCTGTGTCTGGAGAGTTGTGTGCAATGCATGCATGGAAGTCCTGAACTTTTTACAGATGCTATGAAAGTTAATATTTAACAGTAGCAAGTTGGATCCTTTTATTTGTGGGTGAGGGAGAGCTGGTGGGATGGGTGTGGCAGAGATTGGGATGGATTGTGGATTAGCAATGGCTCCCAGTTAGGGTGAGTCACCACTAAGCTAGAGTTTTAGAGTAAGTGATTATCAGGTACTTTGTTTGGATAAGTCTCAGTTTTAAATTGCTAGGACTATGGTTGGTTCCACTCTGTCTCAGTACAATCTCAGAAATATAATCTGCAGTTTCCAAGCAGAAATAAAAGCACTATACAAGCTTCTGTACCAGCTCCCCATGAGCCCATTCACTTGCCTGTGGTTTCACAACATCCACATTCTACCTATTCAGTTCAAAGGTCAGTGCATTCTTGTCTCTATTCTGTTTAAACTTTTTTTTACCTTTGCCAACCCTTTTACCAAAACTGAAACTAAAGATTCATGCAAGATCAATAAGACACACTGGAGTATCTAAATCTTTGCTATATACCCCACCCCAACACCTAACTACCACTCCTCAAACTTTTTCTACAGCAGGCTCTAAACTATGCTCCTCCTTATCTGAACACATCACAACCTCATATCATTCAGAAAAAACTAAAATTCTACTTATCTAGTCTAGCTACTTCCACCCATTTTAACTATCCTTTCCACACATCATAACTTATAGCAAATATTGTACAATATGCCTAAACATTTATTTATTTATTTGTTTGTTTATTTATTTATTTATTTACATTTGTTGACCGGGAGTGTCCGACTGGACATAGGTCCATTTTCAGCGGAGGCCCGGGGAGGAAAGCTCCACAGTTAAAATATACAGACAGTAGTTACATTGGATTTACATAGCGATTAACAATTTGATTAACTTAGCAATTAACAATTACAAACATAGTTACAGATGAAGAACATAGTACATTAGTAGACAACTAGAATCTTTATCTGCGAAGTACATAACAGACATTCTAAACAATTGTTACAATAAGAAGTTCCTGCTGTATAATAAGTACTAGGCTTATGAGCATCTGAGCTTGCTATAATCAAGGTAGTTAGTGGAGTGGAAAGAAATGTAGTGGTTGGATGGGGTGGGTGATATTAAAGTGGGAGTTGCAAGGGCATAGCCAGCATGTTTTTAGGTGCGCTTTTAGTAAAGTTTTGAAGTGGGTGCATGATGGTACAGAGGTAATTGTGGGTGGGAGGGAGTTCCATAATTTGGCTATGGCACAAGTGAATATTGCTTCACCAGCAGTTATTGGCTTTAGTGATTTGCAAGTGATTTTTGTTGTTGGATCTTAGTGGTCTGGTGGTGCGATAGGGTTGGAGTAGATTCTGGAGGGATGGGACATTTAGTGGATGGTTTACTAGTTTGTGGGCGAGTGTGAGTTGATACCATTGAAGTAGGTGAGGGAGTTCAAGCCAGCCCAGTTCAGCAAGTGAGAGACAGTGGTGACTATGATAGGATGCCCCTGTGGCGAATTTGGTGATTTTGTTGTAGCAGGTCTCTAGCTTGTTTAGATCGCATTGCCTTAGGTTGGTAGATATTGGAGAGACATAAAGTAGGGTGGAGATAAGGTGGGAATTTGCTACTGAAATCTTTGCTGCTTTGGTGAGAAGTTGCTTATTTCTGTATAATGCTCCTAGTTTTTTGTGGACTTTTGTTATGGTCATGGATATGTGAATGTCAAATTTTAGTTTATTGTCTATTTCCACTCCTAGCAATTTGGTGTGTGCTGTTAGGTGTATAGTGGTATTGTCTTTTGCTGTGATGTTAAAGTGAGAGTTGTTTTGAGTATGTTTGGTGGGTTGGAAGATGAGTAGTTTAGTTTTGTTTGGGTTGAGTATTAATTGGGCATCGGATAACCAAGTTTCAACAGAGGCAAAGGCTTCCTGTGTGACTTTTTGCAGTTTGGTTAGGGACTGGGCTGAGCAGATGATGGTTGAGTCATCTGCGTATTGTATGAGTGTGCCATGTTTGGTGGCAGAGGCTAGATTATTGGTGAAAATAGAGAAGAGTAGGGGTCCAAGGATGGATCCTTGGGGAACCCCTATAGAGACAGGTAGTTGGGGAGATATGCCATTCTGCCATACAACGGATTGTTGGTGGTCAGACAGGCAACTCTGAAACCAGTTGGTGACTGATTGAGAGAAGGATAGGTTATCAAGGACAGAGATGAGTTGTTTGTGTGGGACCATGTCAAATGCTTTAGATAGGTCTAGGAACGTAGCAGAGGAGAGATAGCCATTGTTTTTATGCTGAAGGATAGTGTTAGTAAAGGAGAGTAAGGAAGTGGTGGTGCTATGGTTTGGTCGGAAACCATGCTGAGTATTGGAAAGGAGGTTGTTGGTAAGGAGGTAGTCTGAGACCTGAGACCGAATGCAACTCTCTAGTATTTTGGAGAGTGGAGAGAGAATAGTTATGGGGTGGTAATTGGTTAGTTCTGTGGAGGGGCCGCCTTGTGGAGGGGAATTATATGTGATACTTTCCATAGTGTGGGAACGTAACTTTCTGACAGAGATCAGTTAATCAAGATGGATACTGGGTAGGCCAGAGCATCAGCTGTGATTTGTAGGTATTCACTTGGGAGGCTGTCTGCTGCTAATTTGGTTGGCTTAAGTGTAGTTAAGAGCTTTTTTATGTTGGAGGTAGGTACAGGAGAAAAAGAGAAGACAGTGGGGAGATTACTATTTGAAGGTGTAGGTTGGAGGGGAGGGGGTTGTGTTGTTTAGCTAGTGATAGTATGGTTTGTGCAAAGTGTGTGTTGAATGAGGTAGCAATATTTTTGGAGGAGTGAGGGATGTTAGGAGGAGGGGTACTGACTTTACCTGGGTGTAGGATGGAGTTTATGGAGGACCAGAATTGTTTGGGGCTGTGTTGAGAGGAGTCTAGGGCAGACTGGTAGTATTGGAATTTGTCCTGTTTTATTAGCTTTTTGGCTCTATTGCATTGTTCTAGGAATTTCTGTCTAGTTGCGGGGGGTTTGGTTTTGCGCCAGTACTCCCAGGCTTTATCCCTGTTTTTCTTTTTGACTTAGTGGTTTTCTGTAGCCATGGGGAGGGTTGTGCTTTGGTTCTGGAAAGTCTTATGGGGGCATGGTAATTAAGGATGCTCAGGAAGGTAATATTAAAAAATTCAACTGCGTCATCAAGGCTGAGGTACTTTAGAGGATGCCAGTTACATTCTTTGAGGGATGAGATGAATGTGAGTGGGTTAAAGTTTAGTTTTTTACATATTTGATGCTAGATGACAGGTTTAGCTTGGTATAGGTAATTTTTGAGTAGGAATGTTGGGGAGTGACAAATAATCCAACAACCACTCCGACTCCAATAACTAAAGCCCAAAGGTTTATTCACAAATATTATCACAATTCCAAAAAATAAAAAAATACATCCAGGTCAAGCGCTTTCGTATTACACTTCATCAGAACAAATTCATCACCACAAACTCAGCCTTATATAGTACACACAATTAACTCAATTAAGTAAAATCCTATTATTTAAAGAGACATAACAATTATATAAAACCTTACAACAATCCTAAATATCTTTAAAACAAGTGTGCATTTTATAAAATAATATCTAAACAGACAGAAAAATGTATAATTTAATTAAAAAGTATATGTATAATATATGTATAATATAATATAACCTGAACTTATCGTTTTAATGCCCTATATTTTAGTTCATGTTTAATACTGACATGCTCATTTAATCCTGGTGTTTCACTAGCATTCAGTCTTAGTTGCCATTTGACTTCAGCCCTCAATAATTTATTATTCCAATCACCACCTCTAAAATCATGCTGAACCACCTCAACTATACCAAACTTAAAACTATGACAAGGGAACATCATAATATGTTTATATAGGGCATTTTTTTCGTCTTTTCTCTTAATACTATAACAATGCTCATATATCCTTCTACTCAACTTCCTTTCTGTTTTATCTATATAAAATTGTCCACATACTGAGCAAAGGGCTAGGTAAACCACCCCCATAGTATTGCATGATCCGCTCATAAAGCTAATCTCTCTATTATAAGGACCCACAGTAATTTTAGGGACATCAATAACAAACTTACAATAATCACAGGCCCCACATCTAGAGGTACTTTTCAACTTATTAGTATTACTAGAGTGGTTATTTTCCAATAAATATTTTAAATCATTATTCATCCTGTATGTAAACAGGGGTTTTTCACCTATAATTGTTAACAACTCTTTATTCCCTTTGAACATTACCCAATTATTTTTAATAATTCTCTGAACTTCCCCTGAGGTTTCACCATATGTTAAAATCATAGCTTGTGAGAAAATATTGACCTCTTCAAACTTCTTAACTGGGATTTCCTCATCCCTGCCTAAAAGGGGTTTATATCTCACATCCCACTGGTCCATGAGTTCCTCTCGAATCTGTGAAACAAAAGAAAAAGGATAGCCTCTAGCTAAAAACATTTCTAAAAGTAGATGAGTTTCTCTTTTTACAAGTTCTATATTAGAGCACATTCTTAAAACCCTAACCATCTGTCCCTTTACTATATTTCTTTTAACATAGTTAGGATGGCTACTCATGAACTCTAGGTAGTCATTAGAAAACGTTGGCTCCTATGCACACTAGACTGAAACCTTTTTAAGTGAAAATCCTTAAACAATGTAACATCCAAAAAATTAATACTTTCACTGTTTGTACAACCAGTGAATTTAAAATAATCACAGACTTGATTTAAAAAAATCCATCAACTTTTCATGTAATCCTTCACTTTTCCATAAAATAAACACATCTAAAAACCTTAAGTATAAATACCAACCTTCCTTAAGGGGTGAGTTAAATAAATACATAGCTTCCCATCTGTACATCACGAGATTAGCAAAAGTAGGGGCACAACAATTGCCCATCGCCACACCCCTAATCTGTCTAAAAAATTCTCCCCCAAATGTGAAAAAATTATATTTTAACACTAATTCCATCAATTCTAATATAAAATTAATCATACTACTACTTAAACTACTTTCCATAACCAACACTTCTTGGAACATTTCCAGACCTGTATCATGGGGAATAGATGTATATACGTCCACCACGTCCACAGTAGAAAAACTAATACCATTATTATAAAATTCATTATTTAATCTTCTTAAAAAGTCCCAGGAATCTATTAAAATGTGCTTTACTGGTGTTATAGCATTTTTTACAACTCGGTCAATAAAACCCCCCAAGGGATACAAAATACTATTAAAAACAGGAATAATAAGTCTATAGGGGGGGTCAATCAAATCTTTATGGGTTTTAGGTATACCAAAGGCAAGTGGAATGGTAGGATGTTCTACCATCAGAAAATTAAATACTTCCTCATTAATCACCCCCGATATAATGAGTCCTCTATTATTAATTTAATCTTCCTATGGGCCACATTTATCTCATTTCTAGAAACCATTTCATATTTCGACCCATCATTCAGCATACAAAAAATTTTATTATGATAGTCCACATTATTAACTATTGCCATTCCCCCTCCCTTATCAGGCTTCATATATCTAACTTTGTCATCACTTCTTATTTCCTCTAACAATATTTTTTCATCCTTGGTCAAATTAAAAATTCTCTGTTTATGTTCATTAAGCTTTTTGTATATTTCCTGGGAACATACATTTTCAAAGGAACTTAGAATAGGTAGTAAAGGGGGGGTTGTAACAACTTTTTTTCTTTATCATATTCTTTTTCTTGGGGTTATTTCCTTCGTTACTATCTCCATTTAATATCTTAAGATTTAATTTCCTAACAAAAATTTTTAGTTCTATTAAGGTTTTACTAACATCACCTCTAGCTGATGGGACAAATTTTGACCCTCTCATTAATAAATGAAACAATTCTTTACTCAGTTCTAATCCAGCATAATTATAGATTTTAAACCCTTTGTATAAAAATACTAAACCATCATCAGAAACAATATCTTCAGACAGGTGGTTCACCTCAATCATTTGTAACTGTTCTTTCGACGATTCGTTGGGTTTCGATAATTGTATCGAATTCTCCCTTCCCCCCGTCCCCTAAAAAATCATGTTTATCTAGTCTTCCTTGATTTTTGTTAAAAATCCTCTCTGACCTTCTTAATGGTGGAAATTCATTGTCATAAGAGTTTACATCACTAATCTGTCTATTAACATTTTGTTTTACACTACCCATAGGTATAGACTGATTATTACTTTCACTAAAAGTGTCTAAATATGCTTTAGGTAAAGGATATGCCAACCCATGCTTGTAATCATATTCATCTCTTAACAGTTTTTTCTTTTTTCTATCTATATTATTGCACACTTCATTTTCAACTTTATCAAATATAATATTGTACCTAAATGAATACTGGTTAAAATTAAAGTCATTCAATATCAAATTATTAATTTCATCAATGTCTCTAAATAATTCATCAATTCTTTTATTATTAATTTTTAAAATAAAGTCCATCAATTCAAGGCCATGTCTGTCAAACATTTTTAAAAGTTCATCACATTCTTCCTGGCCTTTCTTAATTCCATTCGGGAACCTAAAGGCACGTAGACCCTTAGGGACCCTCCCTTTAGCCATACTTTCCTTTAAATAGGCATTATCACACTTCAAAGCTCGCACCTTGTTCATTTTTACTTCTAAAGTCACTAACCTATTGTCCATACTTGTCACGCCATTTTCGAATAAAGATGGAAACAAACCACATTCTTTTTTTGACCAATTTCTTAAATGATCATGTATCCCGTTGTTTACAGTGTTTGTAGGTCTAAAATCAGTTTGTCCCACACTTGTAGAAGGCACAGCTTGATTTTCAGTGCTACGAGGATGCTGTCGTTGTTGTTGACTCTGACTTCGAGAAACAGGAAGTGCACCTCCAACATCAGTCCCTAATGGGTTTCCGCTCCTTTCTGTACCATCGGACTATTTGTTTTTTGTATTTTATTAACAGTCTCCTGTAGTTCAGAAACCTTATTAGTAAGGTTTAAAATTAAGGCGAATAAATTGTCATTATTAGTATCCACTTGTTGCCCACACGGAAAAGGCAATGAATCCAATTCTTCTTCAAAGACCGGCGAGAGATCATGCTCATCCATAACCGGAACAGGGCTTAGTAGGCAGTCAATCACCCGAATCACAACAAGTAAAAACCAAGGGTGAAGAGTGGAAAAAGAAATAAATAATCCAACAACCACTCCGACTCCAATAACTAAAGCCCAAAGGTTTATTCACAAAACAAAACGGTAAGTTCAGGTTATATTATATTATATTATACATATATTATACATATACTTTTTAATTAAATTATATATTTTTCAGTCTGTTTAGATATTATTTTATAAAATGCACACTTGTTTTAAAGATATTTAGGATTGTTGTAAGGTTTTATATAATTATGTCTCTTTAAATAATAGGATTTTACTTAACTGAGTTAATTGTGTGTACTATATAAGGCTGAGTTTGTGGTGATGAATTTGTTCTGATGAAGTGTAATATGAAAGCGCTTGACCTGGATGTATTTTTTTTATTTTTTGGAATTGTATAATATTTGTGAATAAACCTTTGAGCTTTAGTTATTGGAGTCGGAGTGGTTTTTGGATTATTTGTTGCTTTTTCCACTCTTCACCCTTGGTTTTTATTTAATGTTGGGGAGTGATCACTGAGGCTATCTGATAAGCAGCCTGTTATGTATGAAAGTGGGCTCTTACTGACTAGTATTCAGTCCAGGATAGTGTGCTTGTTGGAGTTTTTATTTATCCTGGTTGGCGACTGGACTAGTTGGGTGAAGCCATGAAGGTTTACATGATAGGTTGGATGGTTGCCAGAACAGGATTGCCAGTCAATATTGAAATCACCTAAAATTATAGTTTCTTGGGAAGATGGTGGGTAGACCAGCTGAGGAGGCTTTCTAGTGGAGGGATGTTTTGACTAGGTGGGAAGTAGCATCCAATTATGTTGATGGTTTTGTTTTGGTTTATTTTGAGGTTGGTATATATTATTTCTTCATTGCCTATTTGTGGAGCTGATGATTTTAAGATCTGGATGTTTAGATGCTGTTTAAATATTATAACTACACCGCCTCTTTTCTTGTTTAGTCGGTCTACTCTTAGTATGCTGTAACCGGTAGGGAGGATTTGCTCACTGGTAATGTGAGGTTTTAGCCAGGTTTCTGTCAGGATGACTATATCTGGGGAGTACAAGTCTATGGTGGCATGGAGTTCATGGACTTTGCTGGATATACTTCTAATATTTAGGCTTAGTAGAAGGAAGTCACTTGGCTTTCTATTGGCTGTGATATGGGAGAAGTTGTGGTTTCTAGTCTGATTATGAAGATTGGGGTTGGAGATGGTAGGCCAGGTTTGGGGTGGATGTCTCCACTTAGGGCTAGTTTTGATATGCATGAGGTTATTAGTTTTCTCAGTTTTTAAATGTGTTTGTTTATTAGGGAAACTTTATGATTGTGCTCTGTGGGTAATAGGTATGTTGGAGGGTTACTATGTTAAGTTGTAGGGATGCTTTATGTTTGAGTAATATAGTTGCTAGAATATTCGGGGGGTGCATGGGGATGGTTCTTGAGTTGGTGGGGGGGAGCTGAGTGAGGGTGAGACATGAGTGGTGGTGTGAGTAGTACTACAGTGGTAGTGGTTGAGTGGGGGAATGATAGAGATTTGGTAGGATGTAAGATATGCAAGAAGAGTGCATGCAGTGAGCATAGGTAAGGTATGCTTATACATGTTAGCTGTGAAGGAGTGATAGTAGTGGGAAGTTGGAGGAGGTAGTGTTGGGTTTAGTGCCATTTTTGGCTATTAGAAAGATGGGAGGGGTTTGTGAGTGTAAAAAAGGTAGGACCACTGGGGGTGGGAGGGAATAGGGGGCAGGGTGGGGAGCAAAGTGGGTAGAGACCCTGTTAGTTTCTCTTATGAGGGGGCTGGAAAAAAATCTGGTAACAGAGTAAACTGATAAATGAATATATGATAGTGAATTTGGAGACTCAGGTAGGTACCCTGTATTTCCACAAACTATTAGTTAGCTGTGCCCCAGTTCAGGCAGGTTTAATAAATTCTATGGCAGAGCCGAGCATGAGATGCTCAAAGGTTGGTTGTAGTTTTAAAAAACGTGCCTGCCACAGGTAATATTTAACTTTGGGATTGGCTTAAGGTAATAAACAGGGAAGGGAGAGGGGGAGAACAAGGGTGTGAGCAGGCAGTTCTTTGTACTGCTGCTAATGAGCCAAAGCAAAGACAAGTTTGTGTTTAAGAAACAATCAGAATTGACCAAGGACTGCTCTGAAACTGTAAGTCATTTCTTAACCATTTCTCAGGTGGAAAAACAGGATAACCTTGTATCAGTAGCCTACTGTGGTCTCAGTTTAAATTATAAAACACACAGTATTTATCAGTTATGGATACTCTTTGCTAACAGAAGGGAATAAGAGAGAAAATGGAATATTAGTGTGTGTGTGTGTGTGTGTGTGTGTGTGTGTGTGTGTGTGTGTGTGTGTGTGTGTGTGTGTGTATGTGTGTGGGAGGGGGCTGCTTACAAGCCAAAGCAGAGTGCTCTCCAGGGGATAATGATTATTAGCTCAAACAGGTAGACACATACTCAAAGTTAACTGTAGCTGTTTGCAGACAGTTCAGACCTGGACTGCGCTTTTCTTATAAGAATGTTAAAGGTGGTCCCACAGTTGAATACTTAAGAGTGGTGTTAGGTCTAGAAAAGAAGAGTACAGAGAGGAGTAAGCACTTTTGAGATGGTAAATATATATTATAAAGATTACAAAAAACAAACTGAGCAAATAGCTACTGCATGCTGAAAAATATATCGTGAACAAACTACTTGTATATGCCGATACTGAACCAGCTGGAAACACATCAGTGAGAAGGGACCTCAGCTGACAGTTATGCAGTAACAGATAAAAATATAGCGAGCAGCACTCTGTCCTGGGTCTCTAGTGTGATTCTAACCACCAGTAACAGCACAATTATATAGAAATAATTAGACACCAGTATGAGAGGTCTACACACAACATATATACATGAATAACATTAGTTAACAAGGTGCAGCTATGCAAATAGACCATACTATTATACTAAAAACAACTTGGTGCAGACCAACAAAATGCTAGCATGCCACAGTAACTTCCAGTAATAAAGCATAAATCATATTAGATGTCTAACACAATTCAACATTAATAAGCATATACAGTTGTAAAACACTTAAGAGAAAGGCACTAAGCTCCTCATAAGCCTGTAGCAGAGTGGATTGTAGTTTTAAAAATGGTGCCTGCCACAGGTAATATTTATTAACTTTGGGATTGGCGTAAGGCAATAAACAGGGAAGGGGGAGGGGGAGAACAAGGGTGCGAGCAGGCAGTTATTTGTACTGCTGATAATGAGCCAAAGCAAAGACAAGTTTGTGTTTAAGAAACAATCAGAATTGACCAATGACTGCTCTGAAACTGTAAGTCATTTCTTAACAATTTCTCAGGTGGAAAAACAGGATAACCTTGTATCAGTAGGCTACTGTGGTCTCAGTTTAAATTAACGAACACACAGTATTTATCAGTTATGGATACTATTTGCTAACAGAAGGGAATAAGAGAGAAAATGGAAGATGTGTGTGTGTGTGTGTGTGTGTGTGTGTGTGTGTGTGTGTGTGTGTGTGTGCGTGTGCGTGCGTGTGCGTGTGCGTGTGTGTGTGTGTGTGTGTGTGTGTGTGTGAGTGTGTGCGTGTGTGCGTGTGTGTGTGTGTGGGGTGCTGCTTACAAGCCAAAGCAGAGTGCTCTCCAGGGGATAATGAATATTGGCTCAAACAGGTAGACACATACTCAAAGTTAACTTTAGCTGTTTGCAGACAGGTCAGACCCAGACTGCCTTTTTCTTATAAGAATGATAAAGGTGGTACCGCAGTCGAATACTTAAGAGTGGTGTTAGGTTCAAAGTTAACTTTAGCTGTTTGCCGACAGTTCAGACCCAGACTGCGCTTTTCTTATAAGAATGATAAAGGTGGTACCGCAGTTGAATACTTAAGAATGGTGTTACGTTGGAGAGACACTGAGCTCCTCATGGGGCCTGTAGCAGTGGATTGTAGTTTCAATGCATTCTTGTCTCTATTCTGTTTAAACTTTTCTTTTTACCTTTGCCACCTCAAGCCTCAAGTCTTGCTATGTATCTTCAAACTTGAGGCCTACAATTGTTATTATATGGAAGTAGCCACAAAGAGTTCTTATGGCACCAAAGCAGTCTGTGCAATCACAAACATATTCACTCATTTCCTGGGGTTAACTACAGGCAAACCTAATGATGCACTTAAACCAACTGTGTTGACTACTTACTTCATTCGTATTGTACAAATCCAGCTGTATTAATGTGTTTATATTTAATACTGTAATTTTCTAACCAAGCGTACTTGCTATAATGTGTTACACTTTGTTTATTTTACAATTACAGTAATAAGGCTGTCGGTATGGTTTGTTTTCATTTATATAAATGTATGATTGCCTATGTCATAAGTGATAATTTAATAAAGATGTTTCTTGTTAGTTAAAATAAAATCTCTGTCTGTCTCTTGGAGTTGCCAGGTGGAGCCATACATATACTGAGCAGTTAGCCATGACATACAACGCCATGTTATAGAATTATTCTGCAATGTTATTAGATAGAGCTAGTCAATATAGCATTTTAACCTGACTGCCATAATTCAGTTTTCAGAAGAGACAAATAAGCTATGAAATTTGGTAATATGGCACATAGTGCTATGGTAATATGTCACATAATGCTAATACATTTCTTACGAAGCATCAACCTGAAATTTCTAGATCAGTTTACAGTGGCAATGAATTAGTCAAGTACACCTTTATTTTGGGGTTCCTATTAGAATGTCGAAAATGCATTTTGTCAAATGCATTTTCATCGACATACACAGCAAACAGGCAAAACAGCAAAGCGGCTGTTCAGCAAATTCTTTCACTGGGAAAGAAGTCACTTGACCGCTTTGTTGCTTTGCCGTGCTCTGCAGTGTAGTGTGGTCCCTTGTCCAGTATAGCTCCTGAGCGTAAATATGCAACAGTTACTGACCTTAGGGTTAGGGTGCAGGTTCAGGTAAGTGCATATGTGTGAAAGTGTTTACTTTTTTCTTTTGCATTAGATGTATGGTTGGGTTACATGTGTATGTGTTTTTAGCTGTTTACTTTTGTTTTGGGGGTAGAATTAGGGTTAAGGTAAGTGTGCATGTGTTTGGAATGGTTTATGTAAATGTGCAAGAGTTACTGACCTTAGGGTTAGGGTGCGGGTTAAGGTAAGTCCATATGTTTTAAAATGTTTACTGTTTTTTTTTCCGCTAGATGTATGGTTGGGTTACGTGCATATGTGTATTTAGTTGTTTATTGTTTTTTGTGGGGTACAATTAGGGTACGTGTGTATGCGTGTGGAAGTTTTTAATGTTTTTTTTTTTGGTTGCAACAGTGATTTCTTCCCTAGGAAAGAAATCGCTGTTCTGTGGTTTCGACATTTTTAGCTTTAACTGAAAATGTGTCGATGAAACATCGTTCGCTGTTTTCAGCATTTGATGTTTCAACATAGGCCCTTATTTTGTTAGGCATAGAGTTAATGACTGGCCTTGGTGTTTTGCCACTAATTAAAATAGATAACAATGTGGAGTGGATTATTCAGGGAGTGACCCATTGCATGCTATGCACTGTTAACATTCACTGCAGAATAGATGCAGGCCATCTGTTTGAATATTAAGGCTAAGATTTAGAATAAGTAGCAGGAGTAGCAGGATGTAAAATAGTGGTACTATAAAAAGCACTACACTTCAGAAATAGCAAGTAGAGTTGGGATCGATGTCCACTAGATAGTGTACAGTGACATAATGCACTGCACAATGCACACAGAGTAACATACTACATGAAATGCACAACACCTGCTGACTTAAACGCCTGTAAAGTATAAGGTAAAATGGGCACTATAATTAAAATGTCTGGGAGGGACATTCATCAGTGGGATCACAAAAGTCAACAATTCTGAAATACTGGCATTCGAAAAATAAGTAAAGATAAGAAAAAAGTGTTGTGCAGGTGTCAAGTCCCCCCTGCACAAACACACCTCCACCTACTACTAATATATATCAACTCCAAGATCACTGTATCTTGGAAAAAATAGAAATCTCTGTGATATCACAATTTATCTTAAAAAATGAAGTCCCAGAATTACACATTATTGATTATAAATAAGAGTGCTGATAGCTAGTGTGTTGATTCTAAGCCAACCTAGAATCCCAAAAATCTTGTGGTATAGCAATATTTAAAACATTGGTGCCAATGAAAACGGCTAAGTTTCAAACATAATATATGTAATAATGTAATGCAGATTGTATCATATAAATCAAAATATAAAAACAAATCTCTCTTTGTACAAAAAGCCTTTGTGGAACGCTGTGAAAAATAAAATAAAAATACTTTGATAAAAGTGTAATAAATATATTACATGTAACAGTGACACTATATGCCAGAATGAGGGAAAGAAACATATTAGAAGTCAGCAACAAGTTGGAAAAGCAGTTTTAGTAGGTGCTAGTGACTGTATGTGACACCAGCACTATGCCAGGCACACACACATTTAGGATATATGGAACAATAAGTACCCATTTGTTAACCAGGTGGGCCCACTGGACACAAATGCCTTTTCAGGGGTGACCCAGTAGCAATGCCTGGTTAAGTGACTTGTTCAATGTCACCCAGCAGGCAACAAAGGGCTGTGGGAAGCAATCCCTGTACTATAAGAACTGCAGCTTGCAACCTTAGCCTTTGTGCCATGCCACACAATGTGTGTCTGTTTGTTTTACTTACAGAATACCATGCTTCAGCATATGGAGGTTAGCATGTCATGCAGGCTGAGGAAGTAAGTATAAGTAATATGTACAAAAGCAATGATCTGTAGGCAGACTATATTCTGGAACCATGGACAGCAACAGCATAAATGATACTACAAGCAAACAAGGATGCAGTACATAATAGACACAGGCCTGGAACCATACGTTATCAAACTAATAATACCTGTTAAGGTTTGTCTGACATACAACTATAGTTCTGTAGTCATTGGTGCTAGCATTAAGAGCAAATAGGCTGCCATGCAATTTTCTGACATTAGCATATTATGGATACAATATGTGCATCAATCAGATACTGGTGTATATGTCACTGGAATAAAAGTGCGCCAACACAGCACTAGTATGTATACTGATGTGGCATGCCATGACAGTCGGAGGTGGACAACATGATCCATTAGGAAGGTATGTAGAAGAGAATCCTAAGTTCATAATACATATGGGCACTTATATTAGTGGGATAGTGTAGGGACCAGCACACTTCACAAGGTTGCAATAAGGCATACTATTGGAGCAGATACCACACATGACTACATACAGCAGTGCAACAGAAGCATTGTACTGCAATGACATATGCATTCCCTGTGGACCACTGTAGATCAGAGTGTGTGTATGTACCTTTAAGAAGCATATCCAGATGTAAGCACATGCATATAAATAGTGAACACGTGCAGGCAGCAGTGCCATTTTGAGAGAACAGCCAGAGTGTTAACATGTATGAGTGTGGTAGTCAGTCTGTTTACAAATGTATTTAAGTTTAAGTTACAAAGCCTCATTTCTGATGTGTTTGTGTGTAATAAAATTGCATGAACTGAACCCACGAATGTTTGTCTGTTTTATCCTGACCAGACGAGTGACATTTATTTATTATTTATTTAACATTTATTTACCAGGATAGTCCGACTGGATAGCAAGTGTCCATTTTCAGCGGAGTCATGGGGAGAAAAACTCCATAAGTTTATAGAGAGAAGAAAAATGTACAAAAGAGACATTACAGAGTAGTAGCATACAGACTGTAGACGTTACAATTGAATAAGAGGATATAAATGTTTAAGTCTCCATATATAGATTCAATCAAATATACATGTAAGAGCATATATATATATATATATATATATATATATATATATATCTATACACACACAGACACACACACACACACACACACACACACACACATATATACACGCACACACGCACACGCACACACACACATATATATATATATATATATATATATATATATATATATACACACACACACACACACACACACACACACACACACACACACACACACACACACACACACACACACACACATATATATATATATATATATATATATATATATATGTACACACACACACACACACACACACACACACACACACACACACACACATGTACATACACTCAATATATATATTGCTCACACATGGATAGGTGTAATTAGAGTGTGTTGTCCAGGACAGATGAGGTGTAGACATAGAGAGTGGATGAGGCTTCAGGGTGTCAATTACAGTTGCAGAGTTGGTTGGTGAAGAGGTATGTTTTAAGTAGGCTTTTGAAGGAGGGTGAGGAGTTTTGTAGTCTGAGGTCAGGGGAAAGGTTGTTTTATATTTTTGCTATTTCATGGGCAAACAGTGATTTCCGGGAGTTGTTTTTGCATGTGATGGTTTCAATTAAGGCTTTGTTGGAGGACTGAAGTTGTCTATTTGAATTGTAGAAGTTCAGCATGCCAGTCAGGTCAGGGGTTTTCTTGGGAAAGTACAGAATTAGATGAGCTAGGCTGAGTTGATGGTACCTTAATAGGTTCGGAAATTCAAGACAGTGCAAAGCTTGTAGGTAAAGGCAGTGGTGGGATCGGAATTTGGCATTGGTAGCGAATCTAGTGATTTTGTTGTAACACATGGAAAGTTTATTAAGGTCAGTTTTGTAAAGATTAGTTAGAATTGGGGATGTATAAAATAGAGTAGATAGGAGGTGGGTCCTGGCTATTGCAATTTGAGATTCGGTGGTTAGATAACGTTTACAGCGATAGAAGGAACCTAACTTTTTGTGGACTTTAGTGATGGTTGTTGATATGTGCTTTGTGAATTTGAGTTGCTGGTCAATGGTAACTCCTAGGAGTTTAGCCTCAGTGACAGGGGTGATTTGGGTTTTATTGGCAGAGTACAGAAAAGGTAAGGTTGCTTATTTTAGTAGAGTACAATCGCACTAGTTGTGTTTTCTTGGGATTCAGTAAGAGTTGTTAAGCCAGTTCTCTATTTCAGAGAAGGCTTCTTGGGCTTTTTGTTGGAGAAGTTGGATGT
Source organism: Protopterus annectens (assembly GCF_019279795.1). Lineage (NCBI taxonomy): Eukaryota > Metazoa > Chordata > Ceratodontiformes > Protopteridae > Protopterus > Protopterus annectens. Next base: position 91,555,922 of record NC_056725.1, read on the forward strand.
TGAGTGCAGAGCATATAAGAGTTGTGTTATCAGCATATTGGACTATGTCGCCTTTAGAGGTAGCTGAGTGGAGTTGGTTTGTGAAGATATTAAAAAGAAGGATTCCTAGGATTGATCCTTGTGGCACTCATAAAGAGGATGGGAGTGGGGGGATACAGATTTATGCCATTCGACAGATTTTTAGTGGTTATCTAAATAGCTTTTAAACCAGAGTAGGGTGGGGTTGTTAAGGTTGAGGTCAGAGACACGACAGTAGTTTATTATGAGAGACTGCGTCAAATGCCTTCACTAAATCTAGGAAGGTAGCTGAGACTAATTTACCTAGATTCCTGTGGGAGTTTATAGTATTGGTGAATTTGAGTAGGACAGTGGCGCTGCTGTGTTATGGGCGAAATCCATGATGGTGACATGGTGTCAGAACCGGGATTAGAAGAACAACTTCTTCAAGCCATGAGGTGCAGATTTGAAGGTGAAAGCAGACTGAGCTGGTTGAGTGAAATGGAGCTCAGACAAATGAAAAGGGCCAGAAATGAACTTAAGGTAACAAAAAAACTTGCACAAATGACTTATTTGGCAAAGAAAATGAAATGGTGCATTTATAAGGCATAAAACGCATTATTAATGAAATGAGTAGCACAAAAAGTATTATTAATCAAATGAAAGGCACAAAATGCATTATTAATTAAATTAAATGTTTGAAACCATGATATTTGACAAAACTAGCAGAGATAAGCATAAGGGGCTCAAAATTACCTTAGGTTTGCATAACAAGCAAAGTAAAACGGGCACAAGAAAAGTATAATGAGCATAAGACATTAAAAGGGCATAACAAGTACAATAAAAAGGGCAATTTAGCTTAAAGTAAGGCAACTGCATTTTTATTAGTAAAAGAATGTGTTTTGGGCACAAACTACTATTTTGTGTTGACAGAAGCCATTAAAAGCATAATTAGATTTGTTTGAAGTATCTCAGAGTGTGCAAAGTGTTTGCAAAGTGTGTGCTTTATTATGGTGCAATTATTTCAAAGAGTTTGCTGTGTGCAAAGTACAGTTATATTGCAAAGTGCAGTCAAAATATAGTCCTTTCAAAAAGTTTCTTGTGCTGTGCGCATTTATTTGCAGAGTGCGGTCATTTCAGAGTGTTTCTTGCACTGTACAGAGTAATTTCGCAAAATGCAGCCATTTTAAAAGGTTATTGTGCTGTGTACAGTTTATTTGCAAAGTATATTCATCTCAAAGTGTTTCGAAGTGTTTAACTGCAGTGGTGGTGCTGCGGTAGCATTGTCGCCACACAGTAAGACGTTGTCCTGTTTGATTCTCAGCTAAAGCGTCTTCTGTGTGGAGACATGCGTGAATGGGCGTACCTTCGTTGAAGGTTGTGCATCAGAGCTGGCAACTCAGCATGTTAAAATCTACTGCCAATCATTGGCGGACCAGAGTTCCACTGTGGCGACCCCTAACCGGGAAAAGCTGAAAGATACAACAACAACAGCATTCATCTCAAAGTGTTTCTTACTCTGAGCTTTTTCTGCCATGTACAGTTTATTAACAAAATACAGTCATTTTGAAGTATGTCTTACACTGATAAGGAGTGATTTCACAAAGTACAGTAATTTCAAAGTGTTCTTGTGCTACAGAGACTTATTTGGCAAAGTGCAGTTATTTCAAAGAGTTTGTTGTGCTATTGGGCATAATTACAAGTACTGGCATAAACTTGTAGCATATATATATATATATATATATATATATATATATATATATATATATATATTTGCGTGTGTGTATGTTCATACATAATTTCAAGCACCCTCACTACTGTGTGTTGATATGGCAGAGTCATTTTGCAGACTAGGTCCATTTGTGTTTGATCATAACACAGCAGAAAATTGGAGAGTATTCAAGCAGAAATATGATATTTTCTTACAAGCAGCCTTTTTTGACAAAGATGCATGTATGAGGGCATTCATTTTGCTTAACTCAGCAGGGTCAGAAGCCATTGAAAGACAGCGCTCATGTGTAAATGCACCAGAAGTATATGCAAGAGAGGGGGAAAACTGCCATATTGTGGTAAAAGCTGAATCAAGGGTGGACCTGAGTGCTTGAAATGCAAATTTAGAGAAATGTGCAGCCCCCAGATAAATGTTACATTAGAGAGGCACTTATATATACAAGAGACCAAAAGCCAGGTGAAACTTTTACAGCTTATATCACTGACTTGAGAAATAAGGCCAAAACTTGCAGATTTGGAGACTTAAAAGATGAGTTAATAAAGGACAGGCTTGTGTGTGGTGTTAATAATGCTGCAGTGAGAAGGATTTTGCTTCATGACAGTGATTTAACATTAAGCAAAGCCAGAGAGATTTGTTCATGAGTTCACAGAAAGACACACAGATATGCTTGCAAGTGACAAAAGCATGGTTTCAGCAGCCTCTAAAGCAAATGTAGGCAGCATGCAACACATGGAAAGCAGAAACAGGCCTAAGCACATGGCAGCTGCAACCCCTATGGGTTTTTCTAGGAGGAGCCGTAGCTTTCTAGCAAGTTCCAAGACTGGCTCAGTAAAAAGGGCATGTTCATTACAGTATAAGAGTGAGTCAGCAAAACCCAAGTCAAGTCTTATTGTTAACTGTCGTAATTGTGGTGCCACTTATGAGTCTAAGAGAGAGAAGTGCTTAGCATTTGGTCAGCAATGTCACAAGTGTAAAAAATGGAACCATTTTCAAAAGTTTTGTAAATCAAGCAACCCTCATTCAGTTATTAAGAAAGGTCACTTACAAAAGCAGATTGATCATATAGAGAGCTGCAAACCTACTTTCTATGTAGATGGTATATCAGTGGTCAGGGAAAGGTTAATGCAGTAGATTTATTGGCAAAGAATGACATATTTTATACTGTCCTGCTCAATGGCAAACCCACAGAGCTCAAAGTAGACACTGGTTCAAGGTGTAATGTAATGTCAGCAGAAACACTTGCTAAAGTGATAGCTGGTGAGCAACTTAATTTGGTCAGTTGTGCAAAGCTTGTTAATTATGGAGGTGAAGAAATTCAAACCAAAGACTCAGTAGTGCTTTTATGCTATTCAGCTGGGAACAGTTATAGCTTGCAATTTTATGTAGTCAGAAGATCTGTGCAGTCATTATTAGGTCTCAAAGACAGTTTGAGAATGAAACTGCTTTCTTTTAACAAAGAAGTACATCATGTAACCACATGTCCCAGTTCCAGCTTCAGTGATACTGTTTTCTCAGAGTATGCTGATGTGTTAGACGACAAGCTATGCAAACTTCCAGTTGTGTCCTTCATGAAGTTAGACTCATAGGTCAGTCCAGTGGTCAGACCAGCAAGAAGAGTTCCAATAGCTATGCAGGACTAAGTCAAGGTCCAGTTAGACAAAATGGTGCAGCAAGGTGTGATTTGTCCAGTCATAGAACCAACTGAGTGGGTGTCTTCCATGGTAGCTGCTCATAAGAAAAATTCAAATGAGATCAGAATATGCACTGACCCAAGAGACTTGAACAAGAGATTAAAGAGACCTCATTATCCTATGCGTACAATCGAGGAGGTTGCTGCCGTCATGACAAATGCCATGTTTTTTTTCTGCCTTAGATGCAAAGAGTTCATTTTGGCAAGTAATGCTTAATTGCAAAACTTGACTACTGACTACATTCAGTACCCCATTTGGTAGATACAGATTTCTCAGGATGCCTTTTGGAATAAATTCTGCCAGTGAAGTCTTTCAGCGTGCAATGCAGCAAATTTTTTCAGGCTACCCATGTGCAATAATAGTTGATGATTTATTGCTTGGAGGCAACGGTAAAGCAGAGCATGATAAAAACCTTGCGAAAGTTCTGGACAGAGCATGTTAAGTGAACCTCAAGCTCAGTCCTCTAAAATGTAAATTCAGGCTACCAGAAATTACTTATGTAGGTCATTTATTTACCAGTACAGACTACAACCAGATCCTTCCAAACAAACAGCCATTCTTGTGATGCCAGCTCCAGACAATGTCCAAGCCTTATAGCATTTTCTTGGTATGGGTAACTATTTGAGCAAATTTATCTCTGACTTCAGTGAGTTATCAGTGCCTTTAAGAGATCTGACATGCAAAAATGTTGCATGGTCATGGTTAGAACAACACCAAAGAGCATTTGATAACCTCAAACAGCAAATTGCTAACCCTCCTACATTAAGATACTATGATGTCCACAAACCAGCAGTTCTTTCCTGTGATGCTTCAAAGTTCAGTCTTGGTGCAGTTATTCTTCAAGAAGGCAGACCTATTGCCTATGCATCCAGAACTCTTACCCAAACTGATATGCAGTACGCTTAAAATGAGAAGGAATTTTTAGCAATTGTTTTCGCATATTCAAAGTTCCATGATTATATTTATGGCCAAGCTATCCAGATAGAAACTGACCACCAACCTCTAGTCACTATTTTAAAGAAGACTATACATTCCACTCCAGCAAGACTACAAAGAATGATGCTCAAATTGCAAAAGTACGATTTCAAAATGGTCTACACAAAGGGTAAACTCCTTTATCTGGCTAATACCTTATCCATATTGCCAAGAAATACCATGAAACAGCTTGATGCTGAGAAATTTGACTTTGATGTCATGGAAGTGCATAATTTTTCAACCACAAGACATGATGAACTGAGAGATCATACAAAGACTGATCCGATTTTGCAAAAGCTCCACCACTACATAAATGTAGGATGGCCATCAAAGCAATCTTGTGTACCACCAGAAGTACAACTTTACTTTCCATACAAAGATGAGATGCTGATGGAAGATGGTATCATTTTCAAAAGTTCAAACATTATTATTCCTACTTCCTTACAACATGAATACATTCAGATTTTGCATCGTGGCCACCCAGGTTCCGATTCTACCAAAAGAAAGGTGAGAGAACTATTATTTTGCCCTTCTCTAGCAAAAGACATTGATAAAGTACTTTCTTCTTGTTCAGTGTGCAACAGTACTAAGCCACATTTGCAAAAAGAGCCACTTCATCTAAGCCAAATTCCTGAACTACCTTGGTCAACAGTAGCCACTGACACATTTGAGTGGAACAATCAGCATTACTTAGTGTTGTTACACTTAGTCAAACTGGTTTGAGATAGATTTGCTACCTAACCTAATATCCAGTGCTATTATTACTAAGATGAAATGTAATTTCTCAATCCATGGTAGTCCACACAAAGTTATTTCTGACAATGGTTCTCAGTTTACTAGTCAATTGTTTCAGAGATTTGCTAAAGCATGGGACTTTATCCATGTTACTAGCAGTCCTGAATATCCACAGTCAAACAGCCTTGCTGAATGTGCAGTACAGAATGCAAAGCAATTGCTAGAGAGGTCAAGGTGATATCTTCTTGAATTTACTTAATCTCAGAAATATACCCATTGACAACCTACTTGGCTCGCCTGCCCAGAGACTTCTATCTAGGCAAATCAGAACAACCTTGCCTATCAGTTCTAGTTTGTTGGTGCCTAATTCTAAAAACAACAGAGCAATCAAAGCCCAACTTTTTAAAAAGCATTCTTTTCAGAAGTCCAGCTATGATAAAATGAGCAGATTTCTTCATCAGTTAAAAGAATAAGAGACAGTGAGGATGCAAATGGTGAAAGGCTTTGATCGAATTGATCAAGTGAGAGGTGTATTTGCTGAACCGAGGTCCTATTTAGTGGAATCTGAGGGTATAGAATACAGGAGAAACCACAGGCATCTTCTTCCTGTATCAGAAGCGATATTGCAGCATCGTACCAGTGATACAGATTGTAGATCTCAGAGCAACCCCAACAATGTTCGTACTGAAGAACGTGTCTCAGTATCCATTCCCGTTCCTGATGATGTCCCAGTTGTCCAGAAAGTTGAACATTCCTTGAAGTTAGTCCCCGTTGCTAGATCCAATTCTGACTTTTATGTTACACAATCAGGTTGTATTTCTAGACCTAGTATAAAATACACAGTAACCTGGACATGTTTGTTTTATATGTGACTAATTTTGTATGTCAAAGAATTAGTTTTGCAAAGCTGTATGTCAATAGATCATTTCTGTAAATGGCATGTCATTGAATACTGTAATTTCATAAATGGACTATTTCTCAAAGGGGGAGGATGTAAATCAAAGTGTGTGTATGTACCTTTAAGAAGCATTTCCAGATGTAAGCACGTGCATATAAATAGTGAGCATGTGCAGACAGCAGTGCCATTTTGAGAGAACAGCCAGAGTGTTAACATGTATGAGTGTGGTAGTCAGTCTCTTTATAAGTTTATTTAAGTTTAAGTTACAAGGCTCATTTCTGATGTGTTTGTGTCTAATAAAGCTGCTTGAACTGAACACATGAATATTTATCTGTGTTATCCTGACCAGATGAGCGACAACCACTATGTATGAATATGTGGACTGTGTCACTCCACAAAAATAACAAAATAGTTCACATACGCTAATTTGATTCATTGTAGTCGGGGGCATTTCATTTTCTTTAATCTTAAGTCATAACTCAAAGCTACAATAAAAGAATCAAAGAAAAGGCAAACAAATTTTGTATATCCTATGTGTAGGGAGATTGGCCCCATGACCCTCTTCCTTAAATATACCAACTCCTTGGGCACACAGCTACTATAGAGAAACATACCTCTCAACTGTCCAAATTTTCACAAAATGCCAAGATTTATGCCTCATATTTTTGGTCTGTACATCATAAAATTTGTGGTTTTCTGTCAACACTGGGATGATCTCAGGATTGGAGTCACTAAATAATTACATACATTGGAGTTTCAAACTTCAAATCCTTCAGAAAATTAATGTTAACACAAATGCTTTTATTCTAGCAGATTTCTAAGTTTAAAGGAACAATACTTAAAATCTGTCCCTATTTTTGGTCTGTTGTCCCCCTCCCCCCACATTATATTAACCTTTGTCCAGATTTCTTGCACTAAGAAGTTGATCTATGCCATGCATACCTCTCAACTGTCCCAATGTTGACACAAATTTTAGCTCTGTCCCTCTTAATTCCTCCTAAAACTGGTGACTTTTGGAGACATGGCGGTGATTTACACTTGATAAATAATGACAATAATTAGAGTTACAGACTTCGTTTACTTCAGATACTGTGTATTAATTCATATTACTTCATTCTGTTAACATCTTAAGTTAACAGTACTGTTTTAAAATGTGTCCTTGATTATTTCTGGATTTATACTGTGGTTCTGTTGAGATGTCCCTATTTATTTGAGAGCTGTGTGGAGAAAAGTGACAACATCCAATATGGTGATCAGCTGTCCCACATAATAAAAGTGTGTACAGGTTTTAGCCAACATCAATAGAAAAAAAAAATTAAAACTCTGTTTGCTGAAACTACACATACACAATTGTAAGATAGCCAAAATCATCCCTCTTTTAAGAAAAAAGGAAGGCAGCAGTGGAAATAATTTGACAAACAAAGGCTAACACAAAACTTAGAAGCAAGATAAATGAGAACAGACTAGATAGGGTGCACTGAAATAGTAAGAACTTTGTTTTCATATTCCATTTTCAGCCATGATATTGTTAAAATAATTGTAAATCAAACATATTATTGCAAGTGTAATGCAGTTTATTAAAAAAAAAGATTACAACAGTACTACGAACATGTGTCATCATCCCCTTTGGGAAAAACCCAGTTCCCATGAATTACCACATTGATGGTAGTCCACTGAACACAGAAGGCGTTATAAGAGATCTGGGAACACAGGTTGATGGCAACCTCTCTTTTGATCTCCACATTGCCACTGTGGTCAGAAAGTCCTTCTATATGCACATCTCATTACTAAGGGTTTTGCATCCAGGAAGAAAGAGGTCATTGTTTCCCTCTACTCCTCCCTCATTAGGGCAATCATCGAGTACAATGCCCCAGTTGGCATGTACCTCACTAGACACCTGCAACAACTGAAAAGGCCGTAACAAAAGTACTTCACAAAGAGGATCCTAGGCCTTAAACACTTGTCCTATATGGACAGACTCAAAAAACTATTCTTTATCTCATATCGCCTACTTAGAGGCAATCTCTGCTTGACTTACAAAGCCATGTCTGACCCAGCTCTGTTAGAAACGCTACATCTAAAGAAATCCCAGTCCCTCAGCACCACACACTCCAGAGACCTCTATCTCATCACCACAATTAACAGAACATGCTAGAGGGGGACAGGTTCATAACCCAGAGACTGCCCATGCTATGGAACAGACTTCCCATTCATGTCAAGTAGAGCACCTCGCTGACCCACTTCAAGAGAAATCTTGATGAGTGGATGGGAAACAGAAAATTCTTCCCGGGGATAACTCCAGTGGCTCTACTCGACAGAGGCACTGGGAACTAAGGTCGGGTGGCACTATGCCAGGGTAATCCTATGGCTGGGCTTGTAAAGGCTCCAGGGCCATTAGCCTAGTACACACCTATGAACCTATGAACATAAAGATAACTGGGTTTGTACAGTACAAATGAATAGATTTGATATTCTAATTTACAGAGCATCATTGAGTTTGCCTGCACTGTTGACCCATGAAATGAGCAAATGTGTTTGTGACTGCTTGGTCTGTTTGATATGATAAGCACCGTTTATGACTGTCTGCATGTGATAAGAATTATTGGATGGAGTTCAAAGTTACAATGGGAGATGAAGTTTAATATGTTTTTTTTTAGCTAATACTATGCTAATATTTTATATAAATATGTACTTTTCGAGTTGTGGTGAGTGGGATGGATAGATAAAATACATGAATGTGGGTATAGTAAATAAGTTGAATGTTACTGTTTTTGAATGATTTGGGGGTTGTCATATGTTTTGGTAGGGAGCTGCATATCTTCACAGAAGTGAGGATAAAAACCTAGACCCTCACATATGTCACCTTATGTTATAACACACATTTCTTAGCGAGCCTTGCACAGGGCTGACACAGTGTATATACATGGTATAGCATTCCTAACCTTTGCTAGGAGCAAACAGTGCAGCATCAGAACTTTATTTTATTTTATTTTATTTTTTTACTTTTGCTTTTGTTAACCAGGTTTGTCTAACTGGGTTAAGTCAGAAACCCCTTTTCAGTTCTAACATATTATAAACATTTTTAAATAAACATTCAGTAATGTACATGAACAGACGTTAAGTAATATACATTAATTACACATACAGTTGCTAACTAGATTATGTTGATATGAAATAAATTATTATTGTATAAAGCATAGTTATACATTTAGAAGATGTTGAACATTGAGCATTTGAAGAGGTGTATTAGTGGGTTTGTCAAACAGGTAATAATCGATCTTGTGATTAGTGATTAGAAATTCAAGGAAACGGAAGTGAAGCAGGAACTCAGTAAGGCAGACAATGTTAATAATCTAGTTAAGAGGTGAGGTGTTAAGCAGGTACAGACAAGGGTGTAGCCAGGCATACTCTTTGCACTCAACTGAGTACATTTTATCTGACTGTCTCAGAAACATTGTAGCTTTATGAGACCAGAATATTTCTACAACTGTGTAAACTAAGGTGTGCCACATAGCTCTGTATATAACTTTCCTACAAATAGGAATACTCTTCTGAGAACAGTTTTTGTTATAAGTGTAAGGGACAACAGCTGACAACTATGCATACATTTATTTTTATTAAGCCCATCAGAGGCAACAGCTGACAAAATATGTATATTTTTAAATGCAAAGTTAGTTGGGGGTAGGGTAGCAGTATGAGATTACAGTACAAAATGAAACTTTCTGGCTACACTCCAGAGGCAATTATTTATTTATTTATTGTCATTTGTTAACTGGGTTAGTCCAACTGAGGCAGGGGCCCATTTTCAGTACAGACCTGAGGAGAAAAGCTCCAGATACAAGTAACAATATCACAAAAGTATCACAAAAATATCACATAAATAGTTATATTTACAATGATATAGTTTCAAGTTGTTATACATTAAAGAATAAGAACCACTTTTTATACAGTTTTGTTCAAGATGGAGAAAGCAGATACATAACATCAAATAAATTCAATATGTCAAAATATATACAGGTAACAGCAAGAAACTCCATGTGCATCAGTATTTACAAGAAACAGGGAATAGGTAAGAGGTAAAGGAAGTATTAGAGAAGCAAGTAAAAAAATATATGGGCATCATAAGGTTTATATTACACATTCAGAGAAGGGGAAGTGAGAAGCGTCCAATACTATGTACAGGTCTTGGAGAAGCTAGTAAAACTATCCAGGTACTGGTGAAGACTAGATGTAGGGCATGGGATTCTGAATGAAGACAAATGGTTTGACAATATTACAAGATGAAGGTTACAGTGCCATTTATCCTGGAGACGTACATTAGCAGATCCATTGATTTGTTAAGTAAAGTTTTAGTTGTGTCTTAATGAGTTTACATTCTGAATGAATTTCACTGGTAATCGGATGTGGTGCCTTAGTTTAGCTACACTATTTGAATATACAGTATTAGGTAATTTTGTTATAGTGATTAGTGATTTTTCTCTAGAATGTAAAAATTCTATTTGGCAGAGTAGTGTTGCTTTAAGTTATTAATGCCTGGGCAATTTTCTAGCTTACAGAGAAGTCTGTGTATTTTAGCCAGCTGAGCCAAGAGATACGGCTTGTGGTAGTTCTAACCAGTTTAATTCTCTAAGTGCTAGGCAGTAGTGTGTTCTGTTGTTATAGTTTACAGGAAATTTGGCTATTTAAAACATAGCTGAAGTTTGGATAGTTGTGAGACCTGAAGGTTAATGAAGATTGAGCAACACAGAAGCGAGATTGCAGTAAGAAGGTAAAGGCTATAAGTCTTCCATCCAGGTAAGTGAGGTAGGTTTTTAGTCTGTATAATGTACCTAGCTTTGATAAATTGTTTAACAACATGTTATATATGGTGGTCAAATTTCAACTTGTCATCTGTGAAGGCACCTAGTAAATTCATGTGGTTTGATTGTTATATCATGGTGTTTATTGACAGAGGAGATGTAGAGTAGTGTTGTTTTGGTACAGATGTATTTTGGGGAAAAGAGCAGTAATTTAGGGTTTAGAAGTAGTTGTAAATTATTTAGCCCTATTTCGATTCATAAGAAGGGTTGTTGTGCAAGGTCTTGGAGTTTAGCAAGAGAGTTTTGGCACAGCAGATTAGGGCTGAATCATCAGCATATTGAATTAGGGTAGCATTTTTAGGAGCATAGTAAAGAACTATAAAACTGTAAATAAAAAAAATGTTGGACAGTCGCACTAATGAAGCTGGTGCACCAGACTTATGAGCAATGGTGGGAAGGGGTGATCAGTGGATTGGAATAGTGTAATATAAAAAGACTGTGACATCAGTACTGGGTTGGCATGCAGTGTATTAGTGTGAGGAACACCTGAAGGGAAGAAAAGAAAAACAAAAGGCCCATGTCCAGGTCATACTCATGCACATGCAAGAGCTAAAAGGCAGGGATCCAGAGGCCAAGGATAGAGAAGAGGGGTCCAAGTCTAAGCAGTTGCTGAAGAACACAATATTCAGTTCCAAGGGTATGCTCAGAGTAAGGGTTATTCCAGATGGCAGCAACTGCATAAGTCGGGAAAGCTGGGCAAAAACAGCAAGGAAAATTCAGTTAATTACCTGGAACATGGAGGGGAGTCACATCTTATCAGAAGAGGGAAAATACAGAAAAGTTAAAGGAGATGGTTAAAGAAGATTACATGAAATAAGACTGAAAATCAGATATAGGGAGAAGCCACAGTGTTATGACTATCCAAAGGGAGAAACCAACAGCACAGCAGGGGAGGAAAGAGAAGAGTAGTGATTGTATTTTGTAGAGGGCTTCAGACAACCATAGAGAAAGTAATAACTAGTGGGATAGGTAAAGGGATCATCTGTGAGGGAAAGGTGGAAAGTGCATGCTGGACAATAAGAAACAAATATCCACCAAACAGAAATGAAAAAAAGGTTTTACAAGAACTTTTTTGTTACCTGGGCAGAGACAAGAAGAGATGGAAAAGAGATAATGAAGAGTGGACTACAGTGTCACCACAGAAGAAGAAAAAGACCGGATGTTTTGAAGGAAGGAATGTAGCAAAAAGATGAGGCAAGCACTACTCCAAGGAATGAAACAGACAGGGTGGCAGAACATGTGGAGAAAATGGTATCCAAATGAGAGAGAATGCACCTTGACAAGAAACATTTTGGCACAAACAAGTAATTCTCAGGGAAGGAAAATCTAAAGGAAGTAATGAAAGGGATCCAGATACAGGAGAGATACATATCACATCATGCAGCAGTGAGACTTAAGGTTAATGTGCAGGACCAGAAAACAATGAGAAGTGGGTGGAGGTGGATTTGCTATAAATGGAAGGACACAGAGGACAAGGAAACATTGTAAAGGCTAATGAAACCAGATCATGACAATATAAAAGAGAGGGTCAAACTGGGACAACACTGCTGGGATAGGATCAAGGTCACTGTTGTGGAAAAAATGATGAGCACAGAAGAAAAGAAGGAAGGGTCACTGAAGAGCTGAAGAGTGACAGAGGTGGGACAGAAGGAAGCTGGAAACAAATAATGTAGAAGGAATGCATTACATATTGGATAAAAAGTAATAAGAATGGAATTAGCTTGTAAAATTATTATGGATCAGAAATTCCACAAGGGTAATGGAGAGACAACTGGTGGTTAGTGATGAGGCCCAAGGTAAACAGCTAGCCATGAAATACAAGGAGAAGCGGACAGAGAGAGAGAGTTATGAGGATAAGAGGAGGAGACTGAGGATACTTATAAGAGGCCAAGCTAATCACGGAAAGATTCAAGGAATATCACAGAGAGATTTACAAACAACAGGAAAGGACATAAATCTCAGAATGGAACCAGTGAAAGAATGTAGACGAATAGAAACTGGAGGATGAACAAAGACACAAGATGAATGGAGAGATGACAAGGGATGAGATACAGAAAGCCATATCAAAGATAAAAAACAGGAAATATGGAGGGACTGATGGAATCCCCCTAGAGTTCCGCAAATGACGAGAAGAGAAAATGTGAAAGGTCCTAGAGGAGGAGAAATATGAGAGAATACAGAACTCCAGCAAAATATTTAATGTATGAGCAGAGCCAGGATAGCCATAATACATAAGGGGGGGGGGGGTAAAGGAACAAAGTGGAAAATTATAGGCTTAGTTCTTTTATTAATGTAGATATCAACATTTTGGCAAATGTGTTTGTAGGAAGACTAGATGATGTATTGTTAGAATAATACAAGAAGAGCAAATTGGCTTCATGAAGGGAAGAAAATGGTGGGACCTGCTGGAATTTTTCCACAGAGAGGCACAGACTCAGGAAGGAAAAGCTGGGCTTGTGCTCTGGCTTGATATGGTGAGGTGGGAATTTTTATGAAAAACACCATAACAAAGGCAGGTAGGGGAAAAGTTCATACACTGGATGTGGTTCATGTACCATCACACAGAAATTGAAATATGCATAAATGGTGGAGTATCTGAGGAGACAAGGCTAGAGTGTGGGACCAGACAGGGATATCCACTATCCCTAGGCCTGTTTACGCTTGTGACCAAGGAGCTGATAGCAGAAGTCAGACACAGTCTAGCAATGCCTGATGAAATGGGGGGGGTCTCAGTTTATGTTACATACAGATGACTGCATATTAATCACATAGGATGTGCTGCAGCAATGGCAGCTATAAGAAAGGCAGCTTAGAATTTTAAGGAGGTCACAGGACTTTGGTGCAATAACAAAAAGACAGTGGTAGTATGATTTGGAAAAGAACATAAGAAAGCAGGAATAGATAAAGAAGCTGAGTTCCTCAAGTACCTATGGCTCTGTGTTGGGTGTACCGTGAGAGGGATAACGGTGAAAAACCTAGGGGAATCTGGCAAAAAGTAGGGAATACTCCCGGGGGGATGTATACATTGCCTGGGAGAATTAATGGTTGAGAATACTCTGATGAGGATGAGCTAATCAGGGAAAGATTCAAATAATACTACAGGGAGATATACAAACAACAGCAAAGGGGAAAAGGCCCAGAATGGAACTGGTGAAAGAATGTTGATAGATATATACTGGAGGGTGAACAAAAATGTAAGCTCAGTGCTATGATGTCAAGGGATGAGTTAAGAAAAGTAATATACAAGATGAATGAGAGGAAGGATGGAGGGGTCTGATGGAGGCCCCCTAAGGTTCTACAAATGGGGGAGGGGAGGAAATATGGAAGGTCATAAATTGAAGAAAAAATTAAAACTCTCCCAGCTCTTCCATTGAAGAAAAAAAAACATACCAGGTGGCCAGATGCATGTCACCCCCCCCCCCCCAACCTAACCATTCAGGTCCTGTTTCTGTTCCTTTCCCCAACACTCATTTAACATATTTAAATAAAAAAATATACTTTCTTCTTTTAAACTGTAGTAAACTCTTTGCTACAAATGTAGCAACAGTTGCTAGTTTATACCCTGCCTACACAAATGCTATGGCCCTCATATTTTAGTTTAAAAATGTCTTCTTTTTAAACTGTAGCAAACAGTTGCTATATTTTAAATCTGCCTGCATTTAATGCTACAGCACTCAGATTTTAGTTACAAAAACAGAAACTTTTGTTTTTTTTTTTTACTTTTAAACTGTAGCAAACTGCTTGCTGCAGTGTAGCAAGCAGTTGTGACAGTTTAGACCACACAGAGAGCACTACAGTGCTCAGGTTTGACCACAAATGCAATACTGGCTTTTAAAAGTCAGTATTGCATTAAAGACAGATTGGAATCAGCTGATTGTGCCCCCAACACTCTGTGCCCAAGGCAGTTGCCCCTCTTGCCCCACTCTAGCTACGCTACTGCAATAGAGTACAGGACATGTACAAAATGATACTACCAATAATTCTCCATCTACTCTGCAACATTCAAATAGACTCCTGGGGGTATAAGGCTACAACAAATGCAAAAAGGCATAATGGACTGGGCAATAAAGTTAAAGATAAAAGAAGGAGAATGAATAGGAAAAGGAGGATGGGGACATCCACATATCCCACCATATACCCTGACATATGACATCATTCACTGGATAGAAACACAAGAGAAGGAGTTAAGCAAAAGAGAGTAGGGAAGTGAGAGATGTGGTGAAGCGTAATATAAGGGCAAGAATGAAGCAGCGTTAAAAGAACGAAAATGCATGAAGCTGGTGAACAGAACCTCAAAACAATGGAGAACACAAGAGTTTGGTTAAAGATAGGGAATAAAACTGAAGAAATCTGGAGAAGTGGAAGATTTGGTATGCAGCAAAAAAGATGATAGAGAAAATTTTAAAATGGTGAAGGAGTTAAAATAGAAATGCAGAATACCAGATGCCCAGTGTTGGACCTACTTGATACTCAATGAGACCCAGAAAAAGAATACAGAGGGGGCATCAAGGAAGAATGACAGGCAGGAAGGGAGAGAGGGCAAAATGAGGAAATATTGAAATCTTGAGGAAGGGGAAGAGGTTAGGGAAGCAAAGGACCAAATAGATTTATAAAGTGTTAAGGGAAAGAAGGGACAAAGTTGAATCATGAGACAGAATAAGAAAGGAGTGAGCAAGGGCAGAAGGCTTTAAGGGAGTTGTAGGATACTGGCAGAAGACAATTCAGGCAGAGAGGCACATTCAGAAAGTACATGGAGTGGGAGATCAACATCAGCAAATACTGCACAGATAATGTCTAACCTCCATGAAACAGGTAAAGGAAGGCAGAAAGAACAATAGTAGTTGCTAGAGGTATCAGAAGGAAGAGGCAGAAATGTTGTGCATGCTTTGGAACTGTGGGTGGGAACAAGAAGACTGAATACTGAAATTAAACCTATCATCACTTAAAACTGAAGGGGACAAAAACAGTATGGGACCATGGGTTATACAAGAGGTTCCTGGATATGAGGAGAAGATGGCCAAAACTGATTAGAATGAGGAAAGGATGGGAGGTAAAAATAAAAAGCAGTGGAAACGGGTATTAGAATACTCTAAAAGTAAAAGGCATACCAGGAGGAAGTAGAGGGTGAACCCAAAGGGAAAAGAAGGTGGAAGGAGAACAGCGATAGAATGGAATTTGAAGCATCTAGCCACTGATGAGACATTATGCAATGTATGAGGATTGTACATTAATTATATATTATACTGTATGAAATTCATCAAGTTTAAATTAACAAAAAAATATATACTCCTATAATTAGTAATGTGTACAGTAAGAAAGAACATCATTAACAGAGCGCTGCCACAGTAACAGGGAAATTCACACGTGATGTATAATAGCATGATATATCCAATGGCCACAATGTATGATACAGTATAAAAGTGAATGTCTGCTGGGTAAAAATATGTAAGGTCACATATTGACTGCTATAGTCAGTAGCTACATATTCTGTGTGATGTGCAGGTCATGTGACACTGTGCAATCAAAAAAAAACATTAGAACCTGTAATGAGCCTGTCATGTGAACACACAGTTCTTGCCTTAGGCAACCACAAGAAGAGCTCTTCGCATGACCTTAGTTTGCATACTGAAGCTAAATAAATATTGAAACATTGAAACTGAGATGGTAATTGATAAAACAGCACAACAGCTTATACAAATAGCTCTAAAGAGGACATACAGATAGAGCTTCAGATGCTATATATACACTGCTGTTTTTACAGTACTTTATTTATAGATGTATTAAGGCAGGATACTGTTAGGTACACAGACATGCGTCTGCAGTCAAACGGCCCAGTCCAGTAAAGCAAGAAGCAGAAGGACAGACAGCATCTTTACTGACATATAGGAATGAGAGTGATACAGTGTGCATGAACATATACGTAGATCAGCACAGCACCAAAAGCACATGACTGTGTGTGTGTGTGTGTGTGTGTGTGTGTGTGTGTGTGTGTGTGTGTGTGTGTGTGTGTGTGTGTGTGTGTATGTGAGTGACACTCTTCTACAAAGTATAAGCTGTAGTGGGTACACACAGATACTTGAGTCAAGCAGAATATCAGCACCTGTAAGCAAATGGATAACTGTACAACAGAAATCCACAGAGCCTGGATGCTTCCACAGCCTACAGGGAATGTGATCTCGTAATGCTAAGGCAGATTTTAGTGAAGAAACCAGTGACAAGTGGAGCACCACAGGGTTCAGTCCTGGGACCTCTCCTGTTTGGTATCTACTTCTCTGAAATACAGGCTA